>NC_143039.1:80438614-80648614 GCF_057628025.1 Oncorhynchus mykiss
CAAAGTGAGTCTTGTCCCGGCCAGAACGGCCTACTTCCTGTTCCTGTAGCCAGCCTCATGGCGAAGTACACCACTTGGACCAGATGCTAGTCTGTAGAGGAAACAATCAATCTCAGGTATTAAAAAGGTGAAAGATACAGCGAAGACATCTGTGTTTTTCGACCTTTATTTCAGAGATTGATCATTTCTCTCACAGATTAGTGAATAAGCTATAACCTCTAAGTGGTGTCACGTTTCTCTTAACTAATCTAAAAAATAAAAATAAAAAGTTAACAAGTTTAAAGCGCCAGGCTGCCGTAGATTATTGAATCTTACAGTTCCACCTAGCTCAGTCTCTTGTTTCGTATCACTACATTACTCTATAGAACGGTGTTTCAGTCTCCTTGGCCTGGAACATCCCAGGACTGATGAAATGACCTTGGTACAGACAGACTGCAGGTATTATGCTTACTGTTCCCGAGCCTAGCAGATATTGGTGGGGAGGGGTAGGGCTGTGGAGGTCACAAGATTTAGTCAGCCGGTGATTGTCAAGCAAATAACTGGTCGGTCTCAGGGTAATTGACCGTTAATTAACATAAAACACATTTAGCATTTCCTGGCTTCCACACACAGCCTACAAGCCACCGATACAGACCTTTGGAACATCTACATTTTAATAAGTCTAATAAATCCATGTAATATAGTCTACACCATCACAATAAATCCATGTAATATAGTCTCCCTACACCATCACAATAAATCCATGTAATATAGTCTCCCTACACCATCACAATAAATCCATGTAATATAGTCTACACCATCACAATAAATCCATGTAATATAGTCTCCACCATCACAATAAATCCATGTAATATAGTCTCCCTACACCATCACAATAAATCCATGTAATATATCCTACACCATCACAATAACTCCATGTAATATAGTCTACACCATCACAATAAATCCATGTAATATAGTCTCCACCATCACAATAAATCCATGTAATATATCCTACACCATCACAATAACTCCATGTAATATAGTCTACACCATCACAATAAATCCATGTAATATAGTCTACACCATCACAATAAATCCATGTAATATAGTCTCCCTACACCGTCACAATAAATCCATGTAATATAGTCTCCCTACACCATCACAATAAATCCATGTAATATAGTCTACACCATCACAATAACTCCATGTAATATAGCCTACACCATCACAATAAATCCATGTAATATAGTCTCCCTACACCATCACAATAAATCCATGTAATATAGTCTACACCATCACAATAACTCCATGTAATATAGTCTACACCATCACAATAAATCCATGTAATATAGTCTACACCGTCACAGTAAATCCATGTAATATAGTCTACACCATCACAGTAAATCCATGTAATATAGTCTACACCATCACAATAAATCCATGTAATATAGTCTACCTACACCATCACAATAAATCCATGTAATATAGTCTACCTACACCATCACAATAAATCCATGTAATATAGTCTACCTACACCATCACAATAAATCCATGTAATATAGTCTACACCATCACAATAAATCCATGTAATATAGTCTACCTACACCGTCACAATAAATCCATGTAATATAGTCTACACCATCACAATAAATCCATGTAATATAGTCTACACCATCACAATAAATCCATGTAATATAGTCTACACCATCACAATAAATCCATGTAATATAGTCTACCTACACCATCACAATAACTCCATGTAATATAGTCTACCTACACCATCACAATAAATCCATGTAATATAGTCTACACCATCACAATAAATCCATGTAATATAGTCTACACCATCACAATAAATCCATGTAATATAGTCTACACCATCACAATATATCCATGTAATATAGTCTACACCATCACAATATATCCATGTAATATAGTCTACACCATCACAATAAATCCATGTAATATAGTCTACCTACACCATCACAATAACTCCATGTAATATAGTCTACACCATCACAATAAATCCATGTAATATAGTCTACACCATCACAATAAATCCATGTAATATATCCTACACCATCACAATAACTCCATGTAATATAGTCTACACCATCACAATAAATCCATGTAATATAGTCTACACCATCACAATAAATCCATGTAATATAGTCTACCTACACCGTCACAATAAATCCATGTAATATAGTCTACACCGTCACAATACATCCATGTAATATAGTCTACACCATCACAATAACTCCATGTAATATAGTCTACACCATCACAATAACTCCATGTAATATAGTCTACACCATCACAATAAATCCATGTAATATAGTCTACACCATCACAATAAATCCATGTAATATAGTCTACCTACACCATCACAATAAATCCATGTAATATAGTCTATACCGTCACAGTAAATCCATGTAATATAGTCTACACCATCACAATAACTCCATGTAATATAGTCTACACCATCACAGTAAATCCATGTAATATAGTCTACACCATCACAATAAATCCATGTAATATAGTCTACCTACACCATCACAATAAATCCATGTAATATAGTCTACCTACACCATCACAATAAATCCATGTAATATAGTCTACACCGTCACAGTAAATCCATGTAATATAGTCTACACCATCACAATAACTCCATGTAATATAGTCTACACCATCACAGTAAATCCATGTAATATAGTCTACACCATCACAATAAATCCATGTAATATAGTCTACCTACACCATCACAATAAATCCATGTAATATAGTCTACACCATCACAATAAATCCATGTAATATAGTCTACACCATCACAATAAATCCATGTAATATAGTCTACACCATCACAATAAATCCATGTAATATAGTCTACACCATCACAATAACTCCATGTAATATAGTCTACACCATCACAACAAATCCATGTAATATAGTCTACACCGTCACAATAAATCCATGTAATATAGTCTACACCATCACAATAAATCCATGTAATATAGTCTACCTACACCATCACAATAAATCCATGTAATATAGTCTACACCATCACAATAAATCCATGTAATATAGTCTACACCGTCACAATAAATCCATGTAATATAGTCTACCTACACCATCACAATAAATCCATGTAATATAGTCTACCTACACCATCACAATAAATCCATGTAATATAGTCTACACCATCACAATAAATCCATGTAATATAGTCTACACCATCACAATAAATCCATGTAATATAGTCTACACCATCACAATAAATCCATGTAATATAGTCTACACCATCACAATAAATCCATGTAATATAGTCTACCTACACCATCACAATAAATCCATGTAATATAGTCTACACCATCACAATAAATCCATGTAATAGTCTACACCATCACAATAAATCCATGTAATATAGTCTACACCATCACAATAAATCCATGTAATATAGTCTACACCATCACAATAACTCCATGTAATATAGACTACACCATCACAATAAATCCATGTAATATAGTCTACCTACACCATCACAATAAATCCATGTAATATAGTCTACCTACACCATCACAATAAATCCATGTAATATAGTCTACACCATCACAATAAATCCATGTAATATAGTCTACACCATCACAATAAATCCATGTAATATAGTCTACACCATCACAATAACTCCATGTAATATAGTCTACACCGTCACAATAAATCCATGTAATATAGTCTACCTACACCATCACAATAAATCCATGTAATATAGTCTACACCATCACAATAAATCCATGTAATATAGTCTACACCATCACAATAAATCCATGTAATATAGTCTACCTACACCATCACAATAAATCCATGTAATATAGTCTACACCATCACAATAAATCCATGTAATATAGTCTACCTACACCATCACAATAAATCCATGTAATATAGTCTACCTACACCATCACAATAAATCCATGTAATATAGTCTACACCATCACAATAAATCCATGTAATATAGTCTACACCATCACAATAAATCCATGTAATATAGTCTACACCATCACAATAACTCCATGTAATATAGTCTACACCATCACAATAACTCCATGTAATATAGTCTACACCATCACAATAAATCCATGTAATATAGCCTACACCATCACAATAAATCCATGTAATATAGTCTACACCATCACAATAAATCCATGTAATATAGTCTACACCATCACAATAAATCCATGTAACATAGTCTACACCATCACAATAAATCCATGTAATATAGTCTACACCATCACAATAAATCCATGTAATATAGTCTACACCATCACAATAACTCCATGTAATATAGTCTACCTACACCATCACAATAAATCCATGTAATATAGTCTACACCATCACAATAAATCCATGTAATATAGTCTACACCATCACAATAAATCCATGTAATATAGTCTACACCATCACAATAAATCCATGTAATATAGTCTACACCATCACAATAAATCCATGTAATATAGTCTACCTACACCATCACAATAAATCCATGTAATATAGTCTACCTACACCATCACAATAAATCCATGTAATATAGTCTACACCATCACAATAAATCCATGTAATATAGTCTACACCATCACAATAAATCCATGTAATATAGTCTACACCATCACAATAAATCCATGTAATATAGTCTACACCATCACAATAAATCCATGTAATATAGTCTACACCATCACAATAAATCCATGTAATATAGTCTACACCATCACAATAAATCCATGTAATATAGTCTACCTACACCATCACAATAAATCCATGTAATATAGTCTACACCATCACAATAAATCCATGTAATATAGTCTACACCATCACAATAAATCCATGTAATATAGTCTACACCATCACAATAAATCCATGTAATATAGTCTACCTACACCATCACAATAAATCCATGTAATATAGCCTACATCATCACAATAAATCCATGTAATAGTCTACACCTTCACAATAAATCCATGTAATATAGTCTACACCGTCACAATAAATCCATGTAATATAGTCTACACCTTCACAATAAATCCATGTAATATAGCCTACACCATCACAATAAATCCATGTAATATAGTCTACACCATCACAATAAATCCATGTAATATAGTCTACACCTTCACAATAAATCCATGTAATATAGTCTACCTACACCATCACAATAAATCCATGTAATATAGTCTACACCATCACAATAAAACCATGTAATATAGTCTACACCATCACAATAAATCCATGTAATATAGTCTACACCATCACAATACATCCATGTAATATAGTCTACCTACACCATCACAATAAATCCATGTAATATAGTCTACACCATCACAATAAATCCATGTAATATAGTCTACACCGTCACAATAACTCCATGTAATATATCCTACACCATAACAATAAATCCATGTAATATAGTCTACACCATCACAATAAATCCATGTAATATAGTCTACACCATCACAATAAATCCATGTAATATAGTCTACCTACACCATCACAATAAATCCATGTAATATAGTCTACCTACACCATCACAATAAATCCATGTAATATAGTCTACACCATCACAATAAATCCATGTAATATAGTCTACACCATCACAATAAATCCATGTAATATAGTCTACCTACACCATCACAATAAATCCATGTAATATAGTCTACCTACACCATCACAATAACTCCATGTAATATAGTCTACACCATCACAATAAATCCATGTAATATAGTCTACCTACACCATCACAATAAATCCATGTAATATAGTCTACCTACACCATCACAATAAATCCATGTAATATAGTCTACACCATCACAATAAATCCATGTAATATAGCCTACCTACACCATAACAATAAATCCATGTAATATAGTCTACCTACACCATCACAATAAATCCATGTAATATAGTCTACCTACACCATCACAATAACTCCATGTAATATAGTCTACACCATCACAATAAATCCATGTAATATAGTCTACCTACACCATCACAATAAATCCATGTAATATAGTCTACCTACACCATCACAATAAATCCATGTAATATAGTCTACACCATCACAATAAATCCATGTAATATAGCCTACCTACACCATAACAATAAATCCATGTAATATAGTCTACACCATCACAATAAATCCATGTAATATAGTCTACCTACACCGTCACAATAAATCCATGTAATATAGTCTACACCATCACAATAAATCCATGTAATATAGTCTACCTACACCATCACAATAAATCCATGTAATATAGTCTACCTACACCATCACAATAAATCCATGTAATATAGTCTACACCATCACAATAAATCCATGTAATATAGTCTACCTACACCATCACAATAAATCCATGTAATATAGCCTACACCATCACAATAAATCCATGTAATATATTCTACACCATCACAATAAATCCATGTAATATAGTCTACACCATCACAATAAATCCATGTAATATAGTCTACACCATCACAATAAATCCATGTAATATATTCTACACCATCACAATAAATCCATGTAATATAGTCTACACCATCACAATAAATCCATGTAATATAGTCTACACCATCACAATAAATCAATGTAATATAGTCTACACCATCACAATAAATCCATGTAATATAGTCTACACCATCACAATAAATCCATGTAATATAGTCTACACCATCACAATAAATCCATGTAATATAGCCTACACCTTCACAATAAATCCATGTAATATAGTCTACACCATCACAATAAATCCATGTAATATAGTCTACACCATCACAATAAATCCATGTAACATAGTCTACACCATCACAATAAATCCATGTAATATAGTCTACCTACACCATCACAATAAATCCATGTAATATAGTCTACCTACACCTTCACAATAAATCCATGTAATATAGTCTACACCATCACAATAAATCCATGTAATATAGTCTACACCTTCACAATAAATCCATGTAATATAGTCTACCTACACCATCACAATAAATCCATGTAATATAGTCTACACCATCACAATAAATCCATGTAATATAGTCTACACCGTCACAATAAATCCATGTAATATAGTCTACCTACACCATCACAATAAATCCATGTAACATAGTCTACACCATCACAATAAATCCATGTAACATAGTCTACACCATCACAATAAATCCATGTAATATAGTCTACCTACACCATCCCAATAAATCCATGTAATATAGTCTACCTACACCATCACAATAAATCCATGTAATATAGTCTACCTACACCGTCACAATAAATCCATGTAATATAGTCTACCTACACCATCACAATAACTCCATGTAATATAGTCTACACCATCACAATAAATCCATGTAATATAGTCTACACCATCACAATACATCCATGTAATATAGTCTACACCATCACAATAAATCCATGTAATATAGTCTACACCATCACAATAAATCCATGTAATATAGTCTACCTACACCATCACAATAAATCCATGTAATATAGTCTACCTACACCATCACAATAAATCCATGTAATATAGTCTACCTACACCATCACAATAAATCCATGTAATATAGTCTACCTACACCTTCACAATAAATCCATGTAATATAGTCTACACCATCACAATAAATCCATGTAATATAGTCTACACCATCACAATAAATCCATGTAATATAGTCTACACCATCACAATAAATCCATGTAATATAGTCTACCTACACCATCACAATAAATCCATGTAATATAGTCTACACCATCACAATAAATCCATGTAATATAGTCTACCTACACCATCACAATAAATCCATGTAATATAGTCTACCTACACTATCACAATAAATCCATGTAATATAGTCTACACCATCACAATAAATCCATGTAATATAGTCTACACCATCACAATAAATCCATGTAATATAGTCTACACCATCACAATAAATCCATGTAATATAGTCTACACCATCACAACAAATCCATGTAATATAGTCTACACCATCACAATACATCCATGTAATATAGTCTACCTACACCATCACAATAAATCCATGTAATATAGTCTACCTACACCATCACAATAAATACATGTAATATAGTCTACACCATCACAATAAATCCATGTAATATAGTCTACACCATCACAATAAATCCATGTAATATAGTCTACACCATCACAATAAATCCATGTAATATAGTCTACACCATCACAATAAATCCATGTAATATAGTCTACCTACACCATCACAATAAATCCATGTAATATAGTCTACACCATCACAACAAATCCATGTAATATAGTCTACACCATCACAATAAATCCATGTAATATAGTCTACACCATCACAACAAATCCATGTAATATAGTCTACACCATCACAATAAATCCATGTAATATAGTCTACACCATCACAATAAATCCATGTAATATAGTCTACCTACACCATCACAATAAATCCATGTAATATAGTCTACCTACACCATCACAATAAATCCATGTAATATAGCCCACACCATCACAATAAATCCATGTAATATAGTCTACCTACACCATCACAATAACTCCATGTAATATAGTCTACACCATCACAATAACTCCATGTAATATAGTCTACACCATCACAATAAATCCATGTAATATAGTCTACACCATCACAACAAATCCATGTAATATAGTCTACACCATCACAATAAATCCATGTAATATAGTCTACACCATCACAATAAATCCATGTAATATAGTCTACACCATCACAATAAATCCATGTAATATAGTCTACACCATCACAATAAATCCATGTAATATAGTCTACACCATCACAATAAATCCATGTAATATAGTCTACACCATCACAACAAATCCATGTAATATAGTCTACACCATCACAATACATCCATGTAATATAGTCTACCTACACCATCACAATAAATCCATGTAATATAGTCTACCTACACCATCACAATAAATACATGTAATATAGTCTACACCATCACAATAAATCCATGTAATATAGTCTACACCATCACAATAAATCCATGTAATATAGTCTACACCATCACAATAAATCCATGTAATATAGTCTACACCATCACAATAAATCCATGTAATATAGTCTACCTACACCATCACAATAAATCCATGTAATATAGTCTACACCATCACAACAAATCCATGTAATATAGTCTACACCATCACAATAAATCCATGTAATATAGTCTACACCATCACAATAAATCCATGTAATATAGTCTACACCATCACAACAAATCCATGTAATATAGTCTACACCATCACAATAAATCCATGTAATATAGTCTACACCATCACAATAAATCCATGTAATATAGTCTACCTACACCATCACAATAAATCCATGTAATATAGTCTACCTACACCATCACAATAAATCCATGTAATATAGCCCACACCATCACAATAAATCCATGTAATATAGTCTACCTACACCATCACAATAACTCCATGTAATATAGTCTACACCATCACAATAACTCCATGTAATATAGTCTACACCATCACAATAAATCCATGTAATATAGTCTACACCATCACAACAAATCCATGTAATATAGTCTACACCATCACAATAAATCCATGTAATATAGCCTACACCATCACAATAAATCCATGTAATATAGTCTACACCATCACAACAAATCCATGTAATATAGTCTACACCATCACAATAAATCCATGTAATATAGCCTACACCATCACAATAAATCCATGTAATATAGTCTACACCATCACAATAAATCCATGTAATATAGTCTACACCATCACAATAAATCCATGTAATATAGTCTACCTACACCATCACAATAACTCCATGTAATATAGTCTACACCATCACAATAACTCCATGTAATATAGTCTACACCATCACAATAAATCCATGTAATATAGTCTACACCTTCACAATAAATCTATGTAATATAGTCTACACCATCACAATAAATCCATGTAATATAGTCTACACCATCACAATAAATCCATGTAATATAGTCTACACCATCACAATAAATCCATGTAATATAGTCTACACCATCACAATAAATCCATGTAATATAGTCTACACCATCACAATAAATCCATGTAATATAGTCTACACCATCACAATAAATCCATGCAATATAGTCTACACCATCACAATAAATCCATGTAATATAGTCTACCTACACCATCACAATAACTCCATGTAATATAGTCTACCTACACCATCACAATAACTCCATGTAATATAGTCTACCTACACCATCACAATAAATCCATGTAATATAGTCTACACCATCACAATAAATCCATGTAATATAGTCTACACCATCACAATAACTCCATGTAATATAGTCTACCTACACCATCACAATAAATCCATGTAATATAGTCTACACCATCACAATAACTCCATGTAATATAGTCTACCTACACCATCACAATAAATCCATGTAATATAGCCTACACCATCACAATAAATCCATGTAATATAGTCTACCTACACCATCACAATAAATCCATGTAATATAGCCTACCTACACCATCACAATAAATCCATGTAATATAGCCTACACCATCACAATAAATCCATGTAATATAGTCTACCTACACCATCACAATAAATCCATGTAATATAGTCTACCTACACCATCACAATAACTCCATGTAATATAGTCTACACCATCACAACAAATCCATGTAATATAGTCTACACCATCACAATAAATCCATGTAATATAGTCTACACCATCACAATAAATCCATGTAATATAGTCTACCTACACCATCACAATAAATCCATGTAATATAGTCTACCTACACCATCACAATAAATCCATGTAATATAGCCCACACCATCACAATAAATCCATGTAATATAGTCTACCTACACCATCACAATAACTCCATGTAATATAGTCTACACCATCACAATAACTCCATGTAATATAGTCTACACCATCACAATAAATCCATGTAATATAGTCTACACCATCACAACAAATCCATGTAATATAGTCTACACCATCACAATAAATCCATGTAATATAGTCTACACCATCACAATAAATCCATGTAATATAGTCTACACCATCACAATAAATCCATGTAATATAGTCTACACCATCACAATAAATCCATGTAATATAGTCTACACCATCACAATAAATCCATGTAATATAGTCTACACCATCACAACAAATCCATGTAATATAGTCTACACCATCACAATACATCCATGTAATATAGTCTACCTACACCATCACAATAAATCCATGTAATATAGTCTACCTACACCATCACAATAAATACATGTAATATAGTCTACACCATCACAATAAATCCATGTAATATAGTCTACACCATCACAATAAATCCATGTAATATAGTCTACACCATCACAATAAATCCATGTAATATAGTCTACACCATCACAATAAATCCATGTAATATAGTCTACCTACACCATCACAATAAATCCATGTAATATAGTCTACACCATCACAACAAATCCATGTAATATAGTCTACACCATCACAATAAATCCATGTAATATAGTCTACACCATCACAATAAATCCATGTAATATAGTCTACACCATCACAACAAATCCATGTAATATAGTCTACACCATCACAATAAATCCATGTAATATAGTCTACACCATCACAATAAATCCATGTAATATAGTCTACCTACACCATCACAATAAATCCATGTAATATAGTCTACCTACACCATCACAATAAATCCATGTAATATAGCCCACACCATCACAATAAATCCATGTAATATAGTCTACCTACACCATCACAATAACTCCATGTAATATAGTCTACACCATCACAATAACTCCATGTAATATAGTCTACACCATCACAATAAATCCATGTAATATAGTCTACACCATCACAACAAATCCATGTAATATAGTCTACACCATCACAATAAATCCATGTAATATAGCCTACACCATCACAATAAATCCATGTAATATAGTCTACACCATCACAACAAATCCATGTAATATAGTCTACACCATCACAATAAATCCATGTAATATAGCCTACACCATCACAATAAATCCATGTAATATAGTCTACACCATCACAATAAATCCATGTAATATAGTCTACACCATCACAATAAATCCATGTAATATAGTCTACCTACACCATCACAATAACTCCATGTAATATAGTCTACACCATCACAATAACTCCATGTAATATAGTCTACACCATCACAATAAATCCATGTAATATAGTCTACACCTTCACAATAAATCTATGTAATATAGTCTACACCATCACAATAAATCCATGTAATATAGTCTACACCATCACAATAAATCCATGTAATATAGTCTACACCATCACAATAAATCCATGTAATATAGTCTACACCATCACAATAAATCCATGTAATATAGTCTACACCATCACAATAAATCCATGTAATATAGTCTACACCATCACAATAAATCCATGTAATATAGTCTACACCATCACAATAAATCCATGTAATATAGTCTACCTACACCATCACAATAACTCCATGTAATATAGTCTACCTACACCATCACAATAACTCCATGTAATATAGTCTACCTACACCATCACAATAAATCCATGTAATATAGTCTACACCATCACAATAAATCCATGTAATATAGTCTACACCATCACAATAACTCCATGTAATATAGTCTACCTACACCATCACAATAAATCCATGTAATATAGTCTACACCATCACAATAACTCCATGTAATATAGTCTACCTACACCATCACAATAAATCCATGTAATATAGCCTACACCATCACAATAAATCCATGTAATATAGTCTACCTACACCATCACAATAAATCCATGTAATATAGCCTACCTACACCATCACAATAAATCCATGTAATATAGCCTACACCATCACAATAAATCCATGTAATATAGTCTACCTACACCATCACAATAAATCCATGTAATATAGTCTACCTACACCATCACAATAACTCCATGTAATATAGTCTACACCATCACAATAAATCCATTATTTATTTTAGACTGGTCTAAAGAAACATGATATGAAGAAAATGTAGTCTATTTCAGAAGAACAGAATAGTTTACTCTGAGTTGTCCTCATGTTAGGTCCTGATCTGGCTGTCCCATATGGCTGTGGGCTACATACACTGAGTTGTCCTCATGTTAGGTCCTGATCTGGCTGTCCCATATGGCTGTGGGCTACATACACTGAGTTGTCCTCATGTTAGGTCCTGATCTGGCTGTCCCATATGGCTGTGGGCTACATACACTGAGTTGTCCTCATGTTAGGTCCTGATCTGGCTGTCCCATATGGCTGTGGGCTACATACTCTGAGTTGTCCTGATGTTAGGTCCTGATCTGGCTGTGCCATATGGCTGTGGGCTACATACACTGAGTTGTCCTCATGTTAGGTCCTGATCTGGCTGTCCCATATGGCTGTGGGCTACATACTCTGAGTTGTCCTGATGTTAGGTCCTGATCTGGCTGTGCCATATGGCTGTGGGCTACATACACTGAGTTGTCCTCATGTTAGGTTCTGATCTGGCTGTGCCATATGGCTGTGGGCTACATACTCTGAGTTGTCCTGATGTTAGGTCCTGATCTGGCTGTGCCATATGGCTGTGGGCTACATACTCTGTGTTGTCCTGATGTTAGGTCCTGATCTGGCTGTGCCATATGGCTGTGGGCTACATACTCTGTGTTGTCCTGATGTTAGGTCCTGATCTGGCTGTGCCATATGACTGTGGGCTACATCCTCTGAGTTGTCCTCATGTTAGGTTCTGATCTGGCTGTGCCATATGGCTGTGGGCTACATACTCTGAGTTGTCCTGATGTTAGGTCCTGATCTGGCTGTGCCATATGGCTGTGGGCTACATACTCTGTGTTGTCCTGATGTTAGGTCCTGATCTGGCTGTGCCATATGGCTGTGGGCTACATCCTCTGAGTTGTCCTGATGTTAGGTCCTGATCTGGCTGTGCCATATGGCTGTGGGCTACATACTCTGTGTTGTCCTGATGTTAGGTCCTGATCTGGCTGTGCCATATGGCTGTGGGCTACATACTCTGTGTTGTCCTGATGTTAGGTCCTGATCTGGCTGTGCCATATGGCTGTGGGCTACATACTCTGTGTTGTCCTCATGTTAGGTCCTGATCTGGCTGTGCCATATGGCTGTGGGCTACATACTCTGTGTTGTCCTGATGTTAGGTCCTGATCTGGCTGTGCCATATGGCTGTGGGCTACATCCTCTGAGTTGTCCTCATGTTAGGTCCTGATCTGGCTGTGCCATATGGCTGTGGGCTACATACTCTGTGTTGTCCTGATGTTAGGTCCTGATCTGGCTGTGCCATATGGCTGTGGGCTACATACTCTGAGTTGTCCTGATGTTTGGTCCTGATCTGGCTGTGCCATATGGCTGTGGGCTACACTAGTTCATTTATCAGACTAGATTGGCTTAGTATTCCGTGGCGTTATTTGTTACAATGAAAGATACGACTGAACAAAGGTTGATGGTCAATACGGCTGCATGATACGACTAATGATGATTTGAAGAGAAAAGTGTCTTGAAAAGGTATGAGCTTTGCTTAGTTTTTTTTTGCGCAGGCTGTACACACTACATCAGTCTCTCATTCACAATTTGACAAACACTTGCTACGGCGGCATCCCCTTTGTGTTGGCGTAACGTATCCCCCCCCCCTCCCCCCCCCCCAAAAAAAATCCATGCCTTTTGTGGCCAGGGGCCTTTACACCCTTCTCCCTGAGCCCCATCACATGATCCGGTCTTTCTCACAGGCTACAAGTGAAAACAGACACATCCAATGCCGAGGTGCATACTGAAGATATTGGAACAACTGTCCACATTTATTTTTTGTCAGCCAACTAGATGAGTAGGCCTAACGTACAGCAAAAACACCAGCCTATCTCCATCTACTATCCCCCATAGTACAAAAGTCAACCAATTCTATTCTGTTTCACAAAATAAATATTTCCAAACATAGTCTGGGACAGTTGTGGGATGCGATAGATCCCAAGTTAATACAACCAATAGCATAAAACTAGCATTTTACACAATATGACTGACGCAACCAATCAGAAAGGTTAGCTTTAAATGTGCACATGGCAGTAGGCTAGAAGGGCAAATGTTCCATTAGCCGGAAAACACCATTATAAAAAAGTCACCACAAATGTGATTATGCACGTAATGAACAGTTCACCGAAGTGTTTTGCTTTACATTCCAAGTCAAATCGCAATTGCAACATTTGGTTAAACACGAGGCCTAGATTGTTTGCCCATATCCTGCAGCCCTACGTGGCAGTGTCGACCTCTAACGAGTGCAGGAAATCCAGAAAATTATTTTGGGTTGCAGTTGAATTGAACAGTATAAAACACTCAGAATGGATAAAGATCCATTGAAATCACTTGTTTTGTGTTGACACTCTAGGGCACATTTTGAAGTTTTATTATTCAATAACACAAAATACCATCATACCGTCTAATCTTTTTAAAATACAGTGATGTGGCATTTTGGCTATGTCGCCCAGCCCTAGTAGGCCCAGCCCTAGTAGGCCCAGACCTAATGACATATATAGGATAGATCTCTAGTATACTAACAGAAGTGTCTCAAGGATAGACCTTCCTAAATCAACTATACACTACAATTGGCTCAGTTGTAAGCCAATCTATCACTTAGCGACTAATGTAAACCGGTTAAATTGTCTGGGATTGAATTAATGACTAACTACTAGTCTATATTGTTCCAACCAGCAGCAGGCGTCTACTACAAGATAGCAACCCTCCAGATTCCCGACAAACCTTGTTCCCTTCAATCTACCACTCCAATGTTGAATTGCTATATTGTAATTACTTCACCACCATGGCCTATTTATTGCCTTACCTCTCTTATCCTAACTCATTTGCTCACATTGTATATAGACTTATTTTTTTGTATGTTTGTTTTACTCCATGTGTAACTCTGTGTTGTTGTTTGTGTCGCACTGCTTTGCTTTATCTTGGCCAGGTCACAGTTGTAAATGAGAACTTGTTCTCAACTGGGCTACCTGGTTAAATAAAGGGTTAGGGTTATATATATATAAATACCTGGTTAAATAAAGGGTTATAGATATAAATACCTGGTTAAATAAAGGGTTATATAAAAATAAATACCTGGTTAAATAAAGGGTTATATATATAAATACCTGGTTAAATAAAGGGTTATATATATAAATACCTGGTTAAATAAAGGGTTATATATATAAATACCTGGTTAAATAAAGGGTTATATATATAAATACCTGGTTAAATAAAGGGTTATATATATAAATACCTGGTTAAATAAAGGGTTATATATATAAATACCTGGTTAAATAAAGGGTTATATATATAAATACCTGGTTAAATAAAGGGTTATATATATAAATACCTGGTTAAATAAAGGGTTATATATATAAATACCTGGTTAAATAAAGGGTTATATATATAAATACCTGGTTAAATAAAGGGTTATATATATAAATACCTGGTTAAATATAGGGTTATATATATAAATACCTGGTTAAATAAAGGGTTATATATATAAATACCTGGTTAAATAAAGGGTTAGGGTTATATATATAAATACCTGGTTAAATAAAGGGTTATATATATAAATACCTGGTTAAATAAAGGGTTATATATATATACACCTGGTTAAATAAAGGGTTATATATATAAATACCTGGTTAAATAAAGGGGAAATAAAATAAATTAAAATGTTTGCTGATCTGTAAGAAATCTTTACCACTATATTCTGATTATACCTATCCAGAACCATCAGATCAGCAAACATAGTAGGGGAACAGCGTTTATTCTTTATCACAAGTATCCGCTACTTGTACAATGGTGTGATTTGGAAGCGTCTGTCTGTTCAACAGTGTGGAGGGTCAAAGAGCCGTCTCGGCTCGGCTCCTGTCCCGGGAGGGACGTTGTAACCTTTGGACAGACAGAGAACGTCACCCCAAGGGCGATTCCATGCATAGACCATATTCGTTTTTTGGTATCTCAATTTGTTCTGGTAAACTTCATTGGGAGGAAGGATGTTTGACATCCATTATCCATTATCATTGAGAAAATCATGATGAATGTGGTTATTTTAGACTTATACATGCCTCCTGGAAAGACCCTATGATCTGTGTACAGTACATGATATTGATAACATGGTTGTCAATATACTCCTTAGTGTGCTCACATTCATTTATTCAACATAATTATCAATATCTCAAAAGAAAGGTACGCTTTTTGGATTTCGTTCATTTTAAGAAATATATATATAATATAATAAATATAATATACATTGCTCTCTGCTAATTCAGGAGGTATGATCCATCTACTGGAGGCTCTCTGCTAATTCAGGAGGTATGATCCATCTACTGGAGGCTCTCTGCTAATTCAGGAGGTATGATCCATCTACTGGAGGCTCTCTGCTAATTCAGGAGGTATGATCCATCTACTGGAGGCTCTCTGCTAATTCAGGAGGTATGATCCATCTACTGGAGGCTCTCTGCTAATTCAGGAGGTATGATCCATCTACTGGAGGCTCTCTGCTAATTCAGGAGGTATGATCCATCTACTGGAGGCTCTCTGCTAATTCAGGAGGTATGATCCATCTACTGGAGGCTCTCTGCTAATTCAGGAGGTATGATCCATCTCCAATAGGCTCTCTGCTAATTCAGGAGGTATGATCCATCTACTGGAGGCTCTCTGCTAATTCAGGAGGTATGATCCATCTACAATACGCTCTCTGCTAATTCAGGAGGTATGATCCATCTACAATACGCTCTCTGCTAATTCAGGAGGTATGATCCATCTACAATACGCTCTCTGCTAATTCAGGAGGTATGATCCATCTACAATACGCTCTCTGCTAATTCAGGAGGTATGATCCATCTACAATACGCTCTCTGCTAATTCAGGAGGTATGATCCATCTACAATACAGGAGGTATGATCCATCTACAATACGCTCTCTGCTAATTCAGGAGGTATGATCCATCTACTGGAGGCTCTCTGCTAATTCAGGAGGTATGATCCATCTAGGGGAGGCTCTCTGCTAATTCAGGAGGTATGATCCATCTACAATACAGGAGGTATGATCCATCTACTGGAGGCTCTCTGCTAATTCAGGAGGTATGATCCATCTAGGGGAGGCTCTCTGCTAATTCAGGAGGTATGATCCATCTACAATACGCTCTCTGCTAATTCAGGAGGTATGATCATCTACTGGAGGCTCTCTGCTAATTCAGAAGGTATGATCCATCTACAATACGCTCTCTGCTAATTCAGGAGGTATGATCCATCTACAATACGCTCTCTGCTAATTCAGGAGGTATGATCCATCTACAATACGCTCTCTGCTAATTCAGGAGGTATGATCCATCTACAATACGCTCTCTGCTAATTCAGGAGGTATGATCCATCTACAATACGCTCTCTGCTAATTCAGGAGGTATGATCCATCTACAATACGCTCTCTGCTAATTCAGGAGGTATGATCCATCTACAATACGCTCTCTGCTAATTCAGGAGGTATGATCCATCTACAATACGCTCTCTGCTAATTCAGGAGGTATGATCCATCTACAATACAGGAGGTATGATCCATCTACAATACGCTCTCTGCTAATTCAGGAGGTATGATCCATCTACTGGAGGCTCTCTGCTAATTCAGGAGGTATGATCCATCTAGGGGAGGCTCTCTGCTAATTCAGGAGGTATGATCCATCTACAATACAGGAGGTATGATCCATCTACTGGAGGCTCTCTGCTAATTCAGGAGGTATGATCCATCTAGGGGAGGCTCTCTGCTAATTCAGGAGGTATGATCCATCTACAATACGCTCTCTGCTAATTCAGGAGGTATGATCATCTACTGGAGGCTCTCTGCTAATTCAGAAGGTATGATCCATCTACAATACGCTCTCTGCTAATTCAGGAGGTATGATCCATCTACAATACGCTCTCTGCTAATTCAGGAGGTATGATCCATCTACTGGAGGCTCTCTGCTAATTCAGGAGGTATGATCCATCTCCAATAGGCTCTCTGCTAATTCAGGAGGTATGATCCATCTACAATACGCTCTCTGCTAATTCAGGAGGTATGATCCATCTCCAATACGCTCTCTGCTAATTCAGGAGGTATGATCCATCTACAATACGCTCTCTGCTAATTCAGGAGGTATGATCCATCTACAATACGCTCTCTGCTAATTCAGGAGGTATGATCATCTACTGGAGGCTCTCTGCTAATTCAGAAGGTATGATCCATCTACAATACGCTCTCTGCTAATTCAGGAGGTATGATCCATCTACAATACGCTCTCTGCTAATTCAGGAGGTATGATCCATCTACTGGAGGCTCTCTGCTAATTCAGGAGGTATGATCCATCTCCAATAGGCTCTCTGCTAATTCAGGAGGTATGATCCATCTACAATACGCTCTCTGCTAATTCAGGAGGTATGATCCATCTACAATACGCTCTCTGCTAATTCAGGAGGTATGATCCATCTACAATACGCTCTCTGCTAATTCAGGAGGTATGATCCATCTACAATACGCTCTCTGCTAATTCAGGAGGTATGATCCATCTACAATACGCTCTCTGCTAATTCAGGAGGTATGATCCATCTACAATACGCTCTCTGCTAATTCAGGGGGTATGATCCATCTACAATACGCTCTCTGCTAATTCAGGAGGTATGATCCATCTACAATACGCTCTCTACTAATTCAGAAGGTATGATCCATCTACAATACGCTCTCTGCTAATTCAGGAGGTATGATCCATCTACAATACGCTCTCTGCTAATTCAGGAGGTATGATCCATCTACAATACGCTCTCTGCTAATTCAGGAGGTATGATCCATCTACAATACGCTCTCTGCTAATTCAGTAGGTATGATCCATCTACTGGAGGCTCTCTGCTAATTCAGGAGGTATGATCCATCTACAATACGCTCTCTGCTAATTCAGTAGGTATGATCCATCTACTGGAGGCTCTCTGCTAATTCAGGAGGTATGATCCATCTACAATACGCTCTCTGCTAATTCAGAAGGTATGATCCATCTACAATACGCTCTCTGCTAATTCAGGAGGTATGATCCATCTACAATATGCTCTCTGCTAATTCAGGAGGTATGATCCATCTAGGGGAGGCTCTCTGCTAATTCAGAAGGTATGATCCATCTACAATACGCTCTCTGCTAATTCAGGAGGTATGATCCATCTACAATACGCTCTCTGCTAATTCAGGAGGTATGATCCATCTACTGGAGGCTCTCTGCTAATTCAGGAGGTATGATCCATCTCCAATACGCTCTCTACTAATTCAGGAGGTATGATCCATCTACAATACACTCTCTGCTAATTCAGGAGGTATGATCCATCTACAATACGCTCTCTGCTAATTCAGAAGGTATGATCCATCTACAATACGCTCTCTGCTAATTCAGGAGGTATGATCATCTACTGGAGGCTCTCTGCTAATTCAGGAGGTATGATCCATCTACAATATGCTCTCTGCTAATTCAGGAGGTATGATCCATCTACAATACGCTCTCTGCTAATTCAGGAGGTATGATCCATCTACAATACGCTCTCTGCTAATTCAGAAGGTATGATCCATCTACAATACGCTCTCTGCTAATTCAGGAGGTATGATCCATCTACAATACGCTCTCTGCTAATTCAGGAGGTATGATCCATCTACAATACGCTCTCTGCTAATTCAGGAGGTATGATCCATCTGCTAATTCAGGAGGTATGATCCATCTGCTAATTCAGGAGGTATGATCCATCTGCTAATTCAGGAGGTACGATCCATTTTAGGAGCACAACGAACACAGTGAATGTGAAAATGGTTTCAAAAAGGGAACTCCCACTGCTTTATGATTTGCTGAATCCTAAAGGAGGGCTATGATTGGATAATGACCCTATAATGTCAATTTCTATGTAGGCCCACTGTGGGAGTTGGACATGTTTGAGGGGTATATAAAGAGTATATATTTGAGCAATATGCCAAAAAATAATACAAATCTAAATATATATATTTTTTAAAATGTTGAATAACTGAATGTGAAAAAAAATGTATTTCACAATCTAGACACTCCATATGTTATAGACACTCCATATGTTATAGACACTCCATATGTTATAGACACTCCATATGTTATAGACACTCCATATGTTATAGACACTCCATATGATATAGACACTCCATATGTTCGAGCAACACTATAAGGAGAACAACGACAACAAGATGTAGTCTTGTACATCATGTACGGTTCACAGACCACAGGGTCTTACAGGAGGCATTTTTAGGTCTAAAAAAGGCCACTCATCATGATTCTCTCTTGAAAAAAAAATGTTAATCAAATGTAAAAAGGAAAAAGTCCAAACATCCTGAAGTTACTGTGAAAATTGCCAGAAGAAATTAGAGATACCGAAAAGATTTCCGGGCTACGCTGGCATGGAATTCACCCCCTTCCTTCCCAGCCATGGAAGCTGTATTTAAATAGACTCAGAGTGCTGATAGTGGAATCAGTTACACCTTTTAGATTACAGTGCATAAGATTATATGGGGGGGGGGGGGGGGGGTTGATCCTATATCAGCACTCCTACTCATGGGACGCGATAACCTTTTGGACAGGGAACTTCCAAATCCAACATCACAGTGTCCCTGTCCCAAATGGCATCCTATTTCCTACATAGTGCACTACTTTGAAAAGTATGACCTGCTGCTGACTGGTTGGAAGCTACAATCCTATACGACTCACTCAGCCAGCATCCCAAACGGTACCCTATTCCCATGTTAGTACACTATGTAATGAATTGGGTGCCATTTTTGGACGGTCACAACGAGTGGCGCAGCGATCTGAGGCACCACTACTTGACCCGGGTTCGATCCCAGGCTGCATCACAGTCGGCCACGACTGGTTAGAGGAGGGTTTAGCAGGCCGGGATTTCCTTGTCCCATCGCGCCCTAGCGACTCCTTGTGGCGGGCCGGGCACCTGCAAGCACACTTCGATCGCCAGCTGTTTCCTCCGACACATTGGTGCTTCTGGCTTCCATTATTCCATTATAGCATTATTCTCAAGAAGCAGTGCGGCTTGGCAGGGTCGTGTTTCGGAGGAGCGGCTCTCGACCTTCGCCTCTCCCGAGTCCATAGGGGAAATGCAGCGATGAGTCAAGACTAACTACCAATTGGAAAACACAAAATTGGGGAGAAAACGGGGTAAAAATATTATAATAATTCCCTTGTTATGTCGAGAAAAAATATGTTTTGTGGAGATCGAGAGAAAATGCATCATCATTAATTTGTTGAGATGAATGATCCCCACCTCATCAAGGAGCCCTGTGATCACAATGCACTCGTGAGGTATTTAAGCCCTGAACGATGTCTATTTGACCTTTTATTGGCCTAACATAAAGGCCTAACAAGCAGCTCCGTCCCCAAGACAACATGCAATCGTATGAAAGGAACAACGCAACTAACTTGGCTAGTCTTGTGAGCTAGCAAGTTCGGTAGTCTTGTGAGCTAACTAGCAAGCTAGCTTGTTATCTATGCTGATAGATTGCATAAATGATGTGTATGATTTAAAAAGGGACCTGTTTTGTGGATAATATTTATAGTGGGTAAGCTCCATTCCTGATAGGCTCGTTCCGTAGATCATATCTGATCAATGTACCCATCCTAGACCTAACATCTGGTGTGCCTGAGAGAGCAATGATTCAATGACAACGCAAGGCGCTACAGAGGGTAGTGCGTACGGCCCAGTACATCACTGGGGCCGAGCTTCCTGCCATCCAGGACCTCTATACCAGGCGGTGTCAGAGAAAGGCCCTAAAAATTGTCAAAGACTCCAGCCTCCCAAGTCATAAACTGTTCTCTCTTTTCACACAGCAGGCTGGACTGATGCACCTTGTCTGTAACCAACAGTCTGTAACCAACAGTCTGTAACCAACAGTCTGTAACCAACAGTCTGTAACCAACAGTCTGTAACCAACAGTCTGTAACCAACAGTCTGTAACCAACAGTCTGTAACCAACAGACTGTAAACAACAGACTGTAAACAACAGTCTGTAACCAACAGTCTGTAACCAACAGTCTGTAACCAACAGACTGTAACCAACAGAACGTAACCAACAGGACCTTGAACAGCTTCTAACACCAGGCCATACGACTGCTAAATAGTGAGTTAAACAGCTTCTAACACCAGGCCATACGACTGCTAAATAGTGAGTTAAACAGCTTCTAACATCAGGCCATACGACTGCTAAATAGTGAGTTAAACAGCTTCTAACACCAGGCCATACGACTGCTAAATAGTGAGTTAAACAGCTTCTAACACCAGGCCATACGACTGCTAAATAGTGAGTTAAACAGCTTCTAACATCAGGCCATACGACTGCTAAATAGTGAGTTAAACAGCTTCTAACACCAGGCCATACGACTGCTAAATAGTGAGATAAACAGCTTCTAACACCAGGCCATACGACTGCTAAATAGTGAGTTAAACAGCTTCTATCACCAGGCCATACGACTGCTAAATAGTGAGTTAAACAGCTTCTATCACCAGGCCATACGACTGCTAAATAGTGAGTTAAACAGCTTCTATCACCAGGCCATACGACTGCTAAATAGTGAGATAAACAGCTTCTAACACCAGGCCATACGACTGCTAAATAGTGAGTTAAACAGCTTCTATCACCAGGCCATACGACTGCTAAATAGTGAGTTAAACAGCTTCTAACACCAGGCCATACGACTGCTAAATAGTGAGTAAACAGCTTCTAACACCAGGCCATACGACTGCTAAATAGTGAGTTAAACAGCTTCTAACACCAGGCCATACGACTGCTAAATAGTGAGTTAAACAGCTTCTAACACCAGGCCATACGACTGCTAAATAGTGAGATAAACAGCTTCTAACACCAGGCCATACGACTGCTAAATAGTGAGATAAACAGCTTCTAACATCAGGCCATACGACTGCTAAATAGTGAGATAAACAGCTTCTAACACCAGGCCATACGACTGCTAAATAGTGAGTTAAACAGCTTCTATCACCAGGCCATACGACTGCTAAATAGTGAGTTAAACAGCTTCTAACACCAGGCCATACGACTGCTAAATAGTGAGTTAAACAGCTTCTAACACCAGGCCACATGACTGCTAAATAGTGAGTTAAACAGCTTCTAACACCAGGCCATACGACTGCTAAATAGTGAGTTAAACAGCTTCTAACACCAGGCCATACGACTGCTAAATAGTGAGTTAAACAGCTTCTAACACCAGGCCATACGACTGCTAAATAGTGAGTTAAACAGCTTCTAACACCAGGCCATACGACTGCTAAATAGTGAGTTAAACAGCTTCTAACACCAGGCCATACGACTGCTAAATAGTGAGTTAAACAGCTTCTAACACCAGGCCATACGACTGCTAAATAGTGAGTTAAACAGCTTCTAACACCAGGCCATACGACTGCTAAATAGTGAGTTAAACAGCTTCTAACACCAGGCCATTCGACTGCTAAATAGTGAGATAAACAGCTTCTAACACCAGGCCATACGACTGCTAAATAGTGAGTTAAACAGCTTCTAACACCAGGCCATACGACTGCTAAATAGTGAGTTAAACAGCTTCTAACACCAGGCCATACGACTGCTATGTGATTTTCAGGATTTTTTTTTCTCATTTTGTCTGTCATAGTTGAAGTGTACCTATGATGAAAATTACAGGCTTCTCTCATCTTTTTAAGTTGGAGAACTTGCACAATTGGTGGCTGACTAAATACTTTTTTGCCCCACTGTATATAGCCAAGTTATCACATCATTTATATGACAGTCAGCTAACCCATCTATATAGCCAAGTTATCACATCATTTATATGACAGTCAGCTAACCCATCTATATAGTCAAGTTATCACATAATTTATATGACAGTCAGCTAACCCATCTATATAGCCAAGTTATCACATCATCTATACGACAGTCAGCTAACCCATCTATATAGCCAAGTTATCACATCATCTATACGACAGTCAGCTAACCCATCTATATAGCCAAGTTATCACATCATCTATACGACAGTCAGCTAACCCATCTATATAGCCAAGTTATCACATCATCTATACGACAGTCAGCTAACCCATCTATATAGCCAAGTTATCACATCATCTATACGACAGTCAGCTAACCCATCTATATAGCCAAGTTATCACATCATCTATACGACAGTCAGCTAACCCATCTATATAGCCAAGTTATCACATCATCTATACGACAGTCAGCTAACCCATCTATATAGCCAAGTTATCCATTATTTGTCTTTTCTCTCTGCATTGTTGTGAAGGCCTGTCAGGAAGCATTCCACTGTTCTGTCTACACCAAGCAGGTGACGAATAACATTTCGATTTGAAATGCCATGTTTGTTTTTGGAAATGCTTCATACGTACAGTCTAATTGCTAGCCTGCGTGGGTAGAAACCATCATGCCACTCTATGATATTAACATGTTAGGCATGACTGGCAAGGAGTTGGTAGATGCTTGTGTCATCATGCCATCTTGGTAGATGCTTGTGCCACCATGCCATCTTGGTAGATGCTTGTGCCACCATGCCATCTTGGTAGATGCTTGTGCCATCATGCCATCTTGGTAGATGCTTGTGCCATCATGCCATCTTGGTAGATGCTTGTGCCACCATGCCATCTTGGTAGATGCTTGTGCCATCATGCCATCTTGGTAGATGCTTGTGCCATCATGCCATCTTGGTAGATGCTTGTGCCATCATGCCATCTTGGTAGATGCTTGTGCCATCATGCCATCTTGGTAGATGCTTGTGCCATCATGCCATCTTGGTAGATGCTTGTGCCATCATGCCATCTTGGTAGATGCTTGTGCCATCATGCCATCTTGGTAGATGCTTGTGCCATCATGCCATCTTGGTAGACGCTTGTGCCATCATGCCATCATGGTAGACGATTGTGCCATCATGCCATCTTGGTAGATGCTTGTGCCATCATGCCATCTTGGTAGATGCTTGTGCCATCTTGCCATCTTGGTAGATGCGTGTGCCATCATGCCTTCTTGGTAGATGCTTGTGCCACCATGCCATCTTGGTAGATGCTTGTGCCACCATGCCATCTTGGTAGATGCTTGTGCCACCATGCCATCTTGGTAGATGCTTGTGCCATCATGCCATCTTGGTAGATGCTTGTGCCATCATGCCATCTTGGTAGATGCTTGTGCCATCATGCCATCTTGGTAGATGCTTGTGCCACCATGCCATCTTGGTAGATGCTTGTGCCATCATGCCATCTTGGTAGATGCTTGTGCCATCATGCCATCTTGGTAGATGCTTGTGCCACCATGCCATCTTGGTAGATGCTTGTGCCATCATGCCATCTTGGTAGATGCTTGTGCCACCATGCCATCTTGGTAGATGCTTGTGCCACCATGCCATCTTGGTAGATGCTTGTGCCACCATGCCATCTTGGTAGATGCTTGTGCCACCATGCCATCTTGGTAGATGCTTGTGCCACCATGCCATCTTGGTAGATGCTTGTGCCACCATGCCATCTTGGTAGATGCTTGTGCCATCATGCCATCTTGGTAGATGCTTGTGCCATCATGCCATCTTGGTAGATGCTTGTGCCACCATGCCATCTTGGTAGATGCTTGTGCCACCATGCCATCTTGGTAGATGCTTGTGCCATCATGCCATCTTGGTAGATGCTTGTGCCATCATGCCATCTTGGTAGATGCTTGTGCCATCTTGGTAGATGCTTGTGCCATCATGCCATCTTGGTAGATGCTTGTGCCATCATGCCATCTTGGTAGATGCTTGTGCCACCATGCCATCTTGGTAGATGCTTGTGCCATCATGCCATCTTGGTAGATGCTTGTGCCATCATGCCATCTTGGTAGATGCTTGTGCCACCATGCCACTCTATGATATTGACATGTTAGGCATGACTGACAAGGAGTTGACATTATAGCACAGACAGATGTGGGTCCATGCTACCTCATTGCAGATGATACTAGGAAGAGAAAGAAAGGGGGAGTCATCAAGGTCAATCAATAATTCAAACAGTGATTGGAGGTCAAGTGCGTCAGGTTACCGAAAAGACTGAGGTGGCAGCAATATCATGTCCTTGGTGTGTTGAGAGACAGACGAGGGATCCCAAATAACACCCTCTTCCCTATATAGTGCGCTACTTTAGACCAGAGCCCTATGGGACTAGGGTGCCATTTGGGATCCACATCCCAGTCACATGACTGTCGAGTGTAGGCCTAGTGATGGTCACTGTCTAAAATAACTTCTACCCAAAAAATGACTTTCCTTTGCTGTCCTTTCGTAAAGGCAGTGGGCTATCTATTAGAGACAAGACCCAGATAAGTGTATGACAATAGGCCCTACATATTCTGAGGACACATAATATCTATTAGAGACAAGACCCAGATAAATGTATGACAATAGGCCCTACATTCCCAATCTGGCCCTCAAACCATCACGGTCACCTAATAATCCCCAGTTTACAATTGGCTCATTCATCCCCCCTCCTCTCCCCAGTAACTATTCCCCAGGTCGTTGCTGCAAATGAGAACGTGTTCTCTGTCATCTTACCTGGTAAAATAACGGATAAATAAAAATAAAAAACATTCTGAGGACACATACTATGTATTGGAGTACAGTTTATAGGTCAATAACTTGCTCAAACTGAATTTTCTTATAGGTCTATATTTGCCAGAGTCATTACCCTCTTGCCCAGGGATGGACATCCCTCCTTCAATAGATACATGCCTTGTTCTCCTAAGTGTGCAGGCTTGTGTTCCAACCCTGCTTGAACACACCTGATACTGCAAATCAGCTTCTCATCAGGACCTAGGCTACATCAGCTGAATCATTCAAATATGTTGGAGCTGGAACAAACGGCCTGCACATCCACCAGGCTCTCCAGGAACGAGGTCGACCACCCACGCAGATGAGTTTATAGCGCACTATGGAAACAGGGTCCCGTTAGGGATTCATACATCTTGGTCCCGTTTCTCACTTGATCTGCAGACCATGGCCACCATCAGCAACTTCACAGACCACGGACACCTTCAGCAACTTCACAGACCACGGACACCATCAGCAACTTCACAGACCACGGACACCATCAGCAACTTCACAGACCATGGACACCATCAGCAACTTCACAGACCACGGCCACCATCAGCAACTTCACAGACCACGGCCACCATCAGCAACTTCACAGACCATGGACACCATCAGCAACTTCACAGACCACGGACACCATCAGCAACTTCAAAGACCACGGACACCATCAGCAACTTCACAGACCATGGACACCATCAGCAACTTCAAAGACCATGGCCACCATCAGCAACTTCACAGACCACGGACACCATCAGCAACTTCACAGACCATGGACACCATCAGCAACTTCACAGACCACGGCCACCATCAGCAACTTCACAGACCACGGACACCATCAGCAACTTCACAGACCACGGACACCATCAGCAACTTCACAGACCACAGACACCATCAGCAACTTCACAGACCACGGACACCATCAGCAACTTCACAGACCACGGCCACCATCAGCAACTTCACAGACCACGGCCACCATCAGCAACTTCACAGACCACGGCCACCATCAGCAACTTCACAGACCACGGACACCATCAGCAACTTCACAGACCACGGACACCATCAGCAACTTCACAGACCACGGACACCATCAGCAACTTCACAGACCACAGACACCATCAGCAACTTCACAGACGCCATCAGCAACTTCACAGACCACGGACACCATCAGCAACTTCACAGACCACGGACACCATCAGCAACTTCACAGACGCCATCAGCAACTTCACAGACCACGGACACCATCAGCAACTTCACAGACCACGGACACCATCAGCAACTTCACAGACGCCATCAGCAACTTCACAGACCACGGACACCATCAGCAACTTCACAGACCACGGACACCATCAGCAACTTCACAGACCATGGACACCATCAGAAACTTAACTTGCAATAAATAAGAATTTCAACCATACTCACTGAGAACACTGCATTCTGGAGTCCAAAGGGAATGGGCGTGAGTCTCGCTAAGGCCACCACTTTGAGTCCACTTCCCCCCTCCACCACCCGAATTACAGCACTGAGCTGTTCAGAGTTCCCCACCTTGTTGACCACCCAGTCCGTCAACAGTCTCTTACACACCAGGTGAGCCACGAAGGTACCTATGAGCACCCCCACCATCACCAGTCCCATACCCAGCACGAAGCCGTAGAGGTATCCCGCAGCCACGTTCAGCACGATGTACCCCCAGCCGAATGGGAAGGACACAACGATCAGACCAACTATGAACAGCAAGGCTCCAACCAGGCTGTCCAAGCTCTCCACCCAGAGAAGAAGGTCCTTGAGGTACTGTCGGACTAGAGCCACGGAGGAGAAGCACACAGCTGTCAGAATGCATGCCAGGAGGCTGCTCTTGAAGCAACACGTGGTAATACAACACTGGTGTCTGAACTCCCTGTTGGTGGCGCCACCGGTGAATGACACGCCAGTGTCAACAATGCTCTCCGGGTCTCCATCAGACTTGCCGACGGCGCCTCCTCTCTCGTCAAAGGTGTTGCATATCAAGAGGTCAATTTTATCGCACTCGTCCGGGGAGGGTCTCTGGAGCCAGCGGTTCAGCTGGATCTGTCCTTTGCCAGCGGCGTGTTTCAGGACTTTTACGGCGACCTGCAGGGATGGTGGTGCAGGGCCCCACATGACTGTCCTTTATCTCGGGAAGATAAACTAGTCGCTCTGATGGTGGTGCTCAGATTAACGATGAGCGTTGCAACTTCAATACGACCGTTTCCATTGTAGAAACGATAAAAGCTTGAACATAAAATAGAATGACAACTGAGAAAGATCAGGAGGGTAAAAACGTGCTGACACAGAGGTTATCGATGTCTTCTGTGCTGCGGACCCATCACTTAGTACAGAGGACAATTGTTTACATAGACTTGAAAAATAAAGATTATTCCAATCCGAGTTGCCATGGTACAAATCCTCGTCCAGTGGGACAGTTATCTTGTGTTCACAAATTGGGAGACATGCAGTTCAATGATTTATAATTACCGTTCACATCGCCTAGGAGTCAAACGCCATAAATTAGGAAACGGCAGCAGCAAACTGACAACAAAGTCACGTTATTACTAAAGAAACGTCAGATCATGTTTACTATTCGTTTCAACAAAACGGTTGAAAGATGAATCCGTGCAAGACTTTTGCAAGTCTTCGGTCCTATTTGGTAAAACGTTGCTGCGGGTTTCTACTCCACTTTACGAGCTGCTGTGTGGTCAAAGTCCTGGAAATTCATCCCGACGCGCGATTCGCCCGAAAAAAACTCCTTATTTTCTCTTCCCGGGGCAAAGTGATAACCGGAGCACCGACGTCAGTCTGACAGCCAACTACGTGTTATATATCTCGCTTCATCCAGAATAGTAAGTGCTGATCGACGCTACATGCTACTGATACACCAGATACTGCTCTGTTTATTTCCCACAATGCCAAGAACCAGACTACTGCCGTTCTGGACCAATCAGACAACGAGTCTGGTACATGGCGAACACAGAACATTTCAACGTTTCAAGGGACGGTTATAACAGGCATAATTGTGTTATTCATTTGTATTTTATATATCTGTATTAGTATGTATTCATGTTTTGTCCATTCTGTTGTTTGGTAGTGTCAGTACAGTCAGCAAGTTCTGTATTTGAAAAACAGTTATGTGTTTAGTTCGTTAGGTTCACCAATGTAAACACATGTTCACTTGACAGTTTTCCATTATCAAGTGAGACATCATTCCTCAGATAGATGAATGTTCTTCTTAGCAGACACAACTCAGTCTACAGTAGGTGTTATCAACAAGATGTCCAAGTTCAGGCAAAGAAGAACAAGACTGAATAGCCCCCTGGTCAAAAGTAGTGCCCGATTTAGGTAATAAGGGGGCCATTTAGGACATAAACAATGATAAAACAAGTGGCCTCGTACTAAACTTTACACTTTGATAAACCTAGAATGTGGATTATTATTGTTATTATTATTATTATTGTATACAAAGTCTAAATCAAATGTCCCCATAAATGTATTGTGATCAAACCTAAAATAATTCTTAGTCAATATTTCAATAGACAAGCTCAGCAGTAAGTCAATTTCTGTTCTTTGATTCAAATCATGTGTAATCGTATCTAAACCCTCTCGAGTAGGAATAGTTTATCAGATGTATTGATAACATTTTTTTTCATTTGGTCAGGTGGTGATGATCATGAATTGCAGGACGCCATCAGTGAAATTTACATTCCTATCAGACAAAGAACATATTTAATAATTTTTTTGTTGTTGTTGAAGTTTTGGTTAAGAAAGATGGCAATTGCCGTAGAGGTATCCCGCACCCACGTTCAGTACGATGTACCCCCAACCGAATGGGAAGGACACAATAATCAGACCAACTATGAACAGCAAGGCTCCAACCAGGCTGTCCAAGCTCTCCACCCAGAGAAGAAGGTCCTTGAGGTACTGTACTTGCCCACTTGAGGTGTATAGAAAAGAACGGATAGAAATCAGCTGCTGTTTAAGATGAGGGCGGACAAGTATGATTTTTTTTATGACCTTTTTTCTATAATAGGATGACGTTCATTCTGATTTCATTCACCTAGTTCAATGTAACATCGATTGATACTCAAATTTCCCCTTTACCGACACAGGTTGATACAACCTAGACTATGAATGGAAGTTTGCAACGTAGGTTCACACAGGTCGAGATAAATATTTGAGGTGACAGTGACACTCTCAATACCGCCTTGCACACTCTTACCTGTATCTAGCTGATCTAGTGTGTAATCATTAATCCAAGAGTTTCTATTGGACAGATTCAGGTATCTTTATCTCCATTTCGTTCCGTTTGTTTACGTTTAAGAAACGTTTTTCAACAGAATGGGCAGAATCAATACACCACTGATCACACGCAAATACAGTTCACTTTTATAGGCAGACTAACAGCTCGTTGTATTTCTTCACGCATCTGCACTCTCTCACATGTTCCCTTTGCTTGTGGACTTCAGTGCACAACATAGCAGCTGTCTGTGACTAGGCAAAAAAAACTTTCCAAGCCAAACCTCCATATAATAACCGCTACATACAGCCTACATCGATGTCACCATATTAGCTAGAGTAACGTCAACATATCTACTAGAACCAACTTGTTAGTAAACCCGCTACAATCATGCAGCACAGTGTACAGTCAGTAAGCAGTTTAGCAGTTACTCCAGCAGGCCCAAGTGGCAATACATTAGTAAAACCAAAAGCTTACCTTGACTTGGAAGAGTTCCAGTGTTGGACAGTCATAGCCAGATAGCTAACATAGCATCCTTCTGTTATAGCCAGATAGCTAACATAGCATCCCTCTGTTATAGCCAGCTAGCTAACATAGCATCCCTCTGTTATAGCCAGATAGCTAACATAGCATCCCTCTGTTATAGCCAGATAGCTAACATAGCATCCCTCTGTTATAGCCAGATAGCTAACATAGCATCCCTCTGTTATAGCCAGATAGCTAACATAGCATCCCTCTGTTATAGCCAGCTAGCTAACATAGCATCCCTCTGTTATAGCCAGATAGCTAACATAGCATCCTTCTGTTATAGCCAGCTAGCTAACATAGCATCCTTCTGTTATAGCCAGATAGCTAACATAGCATCCCTCTGTTATAGCCAGCTAACTAACATAGCATCCCTCTGTTATAGCCAGCTAGCTAACATAGCATCCCTCTGTTATAGCCAGCTAGCTAACATAGCATCCCTCTGTTATAGCCAGCTAGGTAACATAGCATCCCTCTGTTATAGCCAGCTAGGTAACATAGCATCCTTCTGTTTGAGCCAGGTGTTTGAGTAGGCTAAACTAGCTAGCTGCATTTGTTAGCTAAGTAAGTGAAAGTTATATTTTTTTAAACAAAATATAGCTAGCTCTTTCTTTTTCCTGCTCCTCCTTCATTTTTAAAATTAATTTGTTCAAAACTGTTAAACTATTGTCTTTCTCTCTCTCTTTTTTATGCACTGCAGTGGTAGCTAGCTGTAGCTTATGCTTTCAGTACTAGATTCATTCTCTGATTCTTTGATTGGGTGGAAAACATGTCAGTTCATGCTGCAAGAGCTCTGATAGGTTAGAGGATGTCCTCCAGAAGTTGTCATAATTACTGTGTAAGTCTATGGAAGGGGGTGAGAACCAAGAGCCTCCTAGGTTTTGTATTGAAGTCACTGTACCAAGAGGAGGATGGAAGCTATCTGTCCTCCGGCTACACCGTGGTGCTACCCTACATAGTGCTGTTTAGGCTACTGTAGACCTTCATTACAAAACAGTGTGTTTTAATACATTATTTGGTGACAGGGTAAGTTTTAAATGTTTCACTATTTTTAAGATATTGACTCAGGAAGATGGTCCTCCCCTTCCTCCTCCGATGAGCCTCCACTGATATATATATATATATATATATATACCTTTCTTCATTTCAGCAGTTATCTTCATTGACATAGTTTACCATATGGGCAACTCCTTCGCATTAGGCGCTTTTGTGACTCTGATTTATCCTTTGATGTAGATGCCAAAGATGTATGTGAAGGATTCAAAACAAGAGGGTATAAAGAAGAATTATTGGACAATTGCCTTATTAAGAGAGTAAGACAGACTGTCCTGCATGCATTATGCCAACCATGTCAAATGAATCCCTCTGCAACTTTGGTGTCCACCTACATGTAACCGATGTGAAATGGCTAGCTAGTTAGCGGTGATGCGCACTAATAGCGTTCAATCGGTGACGTCACTTGCTCTGAGGTCTTTGAAGTAGTTGTTTCATTTGCTCTGCAAGGACCGCGGCTTTTGTGGAGCGATGGGTAACGATGCTTCGTGGGTGACTGTTGTTGATGTGTGCAGAAGGTCCCTGGTTCGCGCCCGGGTATGGGCGAGGGGACGGTGAAGTGTAGACGTTTTGCTATAAGAGACCCTCAAATTTACGGCATTGTTAAACCGGATTAGCCGAAGAAAAAAAAAGCAGCGTATTTCATGTCTATCATTCCTGATGGTAATTTCTCTTGTAACAACTGTGTCCACTGTTATGTCATGATCTCTTTATCCATCCACGTTCAGAGCATTGCATTATTAAAAAGACAATGCCTTTATATGACCATGTATTGCAATGTGAAACATGTATTTCTAGATTAAACACTGATTCAGTTTGGTGAAATAGTGACTGTTTGATTTTGTGTGTTGTACTTATTAGTCAATTGAAAATCTGCTTAGAGTTTTGAAACAACTCTCTTTTTTGATGATCTGTCTGAGTTTTTAGTAAGAGTTGTTAAAATGTTCTACGTGCTTGTGAAAATTGCACCAAAGCGACAAAAAAAAACGTACATGTTCTGTTTACTCTGATATAATCTGTGGAAATGATGTTTGTGTGCATTCTATTAAAACACCACTAGAGATCGCTGTTGTACAGGCTTCTTTTACAGCGTTAACATCTCCTCTTGAGTTCTCACGTCTCACAACAGTCAGTCGTGTTGCTCCTGAATATCTCGTTTTAAATCACAGAGGAATAACTCTGTGTATATTAGTAGCAGACTACTAATGTAAAATGTGTCTGGGGAAAAAAAGTAGGTAGAGGTAAGACTGCTCTAAGAAAAAGTCCCGAGGCCTATAGATTATGTTTATGTATTTGTCAGATCACAACCTGTTTCAGGCCATCTGGTCCTTATTCCGAAATCACTCACAAAATACACGCTTGCTAAATACATTTGATCATTCACCTAAATAGGGTAGGCTACATTTAAAATATATATATATTTGTAAGATTACATTTGCTCTCACCACTATCAAATAACATTAGCATTTGCTTACATTGTGAAATAAAATACGTAAGTAATCACACATCTACACTAATTAGGATCCATTATGGCCTGCCTATTATGACTTGTTGAAATATAAAACATATACAAACAATAGGCCTACATCTATTTTAACGTAACATCATTATAAGAAACATAAATAATGATCCTCATTGGGATGCAAGCGACATACTGAAACATAGTTACAGCAGCCCAATGCTCAACATCACCGTCTTTCCCCTTTTATGACGGAAAAACGCGTCCCCTCCCGCCGCACCTTCTATCGAGACGCGCAACGGCAACCTGTAGAACGCAACGCGAGTTGAAATGCACAGCGGTAGCGGTTGTATGAATTCTGTCGGAACATATCAACTGATCTTTAGGTCGTTTTTTTCCGTTGACTTTTAGACTAGATTCATTCAACTGAACACAAGTAGTTTATTACCAACATCAAAAAAGATCACCTGTAAAATGGATTGTTCTTCTGAGGCGGTGCAGTTGCTTTCGGATGAAGCCACCGCTCCAATGGAATTGAAAAAAGGAATGTCCATATTCCTGGATGTAAGTACTATGTATGACTTGAGGCATGCGGTGTTCATCCAGAAAAATGTGTATTGTTAACGTTATTCCCCTTGATACTGTGACTGTGAGACCGTAGGCTATAGTTTAATCGACAGGGAAAACAGAATGCCTAGCAGTTTTGCCAAGTTTCAAATAACTTCTCGATAGACTAATCGATAAAGAAATGTATTCATCGTTTTTTTAACTGATTTTACATACCTCTCTTAATTTAAGCAGGAGAAATGCAATGCATTTCATCGGCAAATGTCAATAATATTTCCAATCCGTCCTTCTTGGCTATGATGTTTCATTTATAGGCTAGCTACTTTGTCTTATGTAACTCATAGATTCATTATTTGTATCGCTATATATTCCATACATGTATACGTTTATTTATGTATAGTTACACTATATCTATTCAATGGCGTATATTATGTAACACATAGATGAATTGATTTTACACGTTTTATTACACTGTTCTGTGTCTGTAAAACCCCACAGGGTCTGTCTGCTGGCAGGGCTGGCTAGCACCAGACGTGTTCAGTTCACACAGTGTTATAAAGTGAATTCATGTGTGCCACCCTATTCTCTATATAGTGCACCACATTTGACCAAAAGTAGTGCACTGTGTAGGCAATAGGGTGCCATTTGGGAGTACTGCAAAAGTTGACCTTTTCCCATTAATGCATCACCTGCTGGGTGCGTCATAGTTGTTTGACCATCATTTGGGGGTGTTAGCACTTCTAACTCATTCTCACCAATACTTGCTGCTCCAATTAGCTGAATTGATTTCGCACGGATCCCTACAGATCTTTATAATGTATTGGCTATATAAATAATGGACATATTTTGTAGGCTATAGACAGGTTGGTGCACAACTATGGGGCAAAACAGACTGGGTTGTGGGGCAAAACAGATGGGGTTGTGGGGCAAAAACAGACAGGGTTGTGGGGCAAAAACAGACGGGGTTGTAGGGCAAAAACAGACTGGGTTGTGGGGCAAAAACAGACTAGGTTGTGGGGCAAAAACAGATGAGGTTGTAGAGCAAAAACAGACAGGGTTGTGGGGCAAAAACAGACGGGGTTGTGGGGCAAAAACAGACGGGGTTGTGGGGCAAAACAGACAGGGTTGTGGGGCAAAAACAGACGGGGTTGTGGGGCAAAAACAGACGGGGTTGTGGGGCAAAAACAGACGGGGTTGTAGGGCAAAAACAGACAGGGTTGTGGGGCAAAACAGACAGGGTTGTGGGGCAAAAACAGACGGGGTTGTGGGGCAAAAACAGACTGGGTTGTGGGGCAAAAACAGACGGGGTTGTGGGGCAAAAACAGACGGGGTTGTGGGGCAAAAACAGACGGGGTTGTGGGGCAAAAACAGACGGGGTTGTGGGGCAAAAACAGACTGGGTTGTGGGGCAAAAACAGACGGGTTGTGGGGCAAAAACAGACGGGGTTGTGGGGCAAAAACAGACGGGGTTGTGGGGCAAAAACAGACTGGGTTGTGGGGCAAAAACAGACGGGGTTGTGGGGCAAAAACAGACGGGGTTGTGGGACAAAAACAGACGGGGTTGTGGGGCAAAAACAGACGGGGTTGTGGGGAAAAAACAGACGGGGTTGTGGGGCAAAAACAGAAGGGGTTGTGGGGCAAAAACAGACAGGGTTGTGGGGGCAAAAACAGACTGGGTTTGTTTCGATTGAAATCAGTCACAACACCTCAAAACACGACATGGTATAAAGAACAACACGAAAGAAGCTGAAACGATCAAGGATTCCCCTCTTGGCAGATTCTTGACATCGTTGCTATCTGACCACTCAGAATCATATCAAAGCACGGCATCAATGAAAGCGCATTATTTTCCTGATGTTGTCAGCCAATTCCCGTCTATTTGCATAGTCTGGATTAATGTCACCAACCTCTCATACATCCATGTGGTTTTGTAGATGAGATATTCTGTTTTATAATCATCTAATGATGAAAGATAGCATTGCTTTAATCAGAAGTCTGTATAATTAAACAGATGCTTTATTCTTGGTTGGGGTCATTAGTCATGGAAATTTGGTGATGAGTGATATTGAATTGAAATGTCAATACTATTGACATTACATATCAGTACCAGTGATTCATTTCAGCCGGATCCTGCTGGAACAGGATCCGGAACAGGATCCGGAACAGGACCCGGAACAGGATCCGGAACAGGACCCGGAACAGGACCCGGAACAGGATCCGGAACAGGACCCGGAACAGGACCCGGAACAGGATCCGGAACAGGACCCGGAACAGGATCCGGAACAGGACCCAGAACAGGATCTGGAACAGGACCCGGAACAGGATCCGCAACAGGATCCGGAACAGGATCCGACCCAGAAGAGGATCTGGAACAGGATCCGGAACAGGATCTGGAACAGGACCCGGAACAGGATCCGGAACAGGACCCGGAACAGGACCCGGAACAGGATCCGGAACAGGACCCGGAACAGGATCCGGAACAGGACCCGGAACAGGATCTGGAACAGGACCCGGAACAGGATCCGGAACAGGATCCGGAACAGGATCTGGAACAGGACCCGGAACAACAGGATCCGGAATAGGATCCGGCACCTCTCAGTTTCGCCGAACGTGTCTTTTTCCCCCAGCGCATTTAAGCCAAAACCACGCCCCGTTACTCAGAGAGGCGTTCTTCTACGCTCCCATTGGCTAGCTAGCGTTGTCTCACTCACAGCCGATCAGCGCAGAGACACAGTGACCTTCCAAAATAATTGAACAATTAGCGACCCACCGTAAAGCGGGCCTGTGATCATGTTTGGTATCATTTGCCCATGTATTTATTTTCAGAGTTTCAATGAGTTGTAAAAATGTCTCCGAGAACTCTGCTGAATTCCCTGTATTGAAGGTCAGCTAAGTTAACCCAGACTACTACTTAACGTCACTAGGTCGGCATTTGAAGTTGTTTTTATTGTCATTAGTAGTCTGTTATCAGGTTAAAACATATGCTTATTATTCACTACGCTCCAACCATTGAATCTGTCTTTGAGCGTTAAGGGACGTTAAAGCTCAGTCCACAACATTATGTTACATTTCAATCTTGAAGGGAAAAAGGAAAAATGTTATTAATCAATGACTGAAATTTCCCGCTGTGTGATATTCACTTCCGGACTTGGAGAGGCTCAAAGCCTTGTAGACCTCCTCTCTGAATAGGGTTAGGGTTAGGGCCTTGTAGAACTACTCTCTGAATAACGTGGCGTTGGTTTTGGCTTAACCTTTCTTCTGAACTGCGCCGGGAAAAAGACGCGTTTCGGACTATTTCTTTCCAGAACCCATTTACCAGGATCCGGTATCTCATTTACCAGGATCCGGTATCTCATTTACCAGGATCCGGTATCCCATTTACCAGGATCCGGTATCTCATTTACCAGGATCCGGTATCTCATTTACCAGGATCCGGTATCTCATTTACCAGGATCCGGTATCTCATTTACCAGGATCCGGTATTTCATTTACCAGGATCCGGTATCCCATTTACCAGGATCCAGTACCTCTCGTGACATGAAAACATTATTTTCTAATTAAATGTTATTTGGCACATGCGTGGAATACAACAGGCAGTAGACCTTAAAAGTGAAATGCTTACTCACAAGCCCTTAAACAACAATGAAGTTAAGGAAATAGAGTTAAGAAAATATTTTCAAAATAAACTAAAGTAAAAAAGTAAGAAAATAAAATAACAATAACGAGGCGATATACTGGGGGTGTTAAGCGGAGCGACACAGGGGAACCTGTCCCTCAGATGAGGAAACAAGGATGATTGAACCACAATATTTATTGTTACACAGGGAGATACGGAGTGCAGATTCGGGGAAGCTCGGATGAGTTGCAGAAAAAACAGATGTGGAGACTGAGGTTGGACTTGGCTGAGTAGAACAGGGTAAACAGGTCCTGAGGGGAATCCAAGGTGGTGGTGGTGAGATGTGGAGACTGAGGTTGGAGTTGGCTGAGTAGAACAGGGTAAACAGGTCCTGAGGAGAATCCAAGGTAGTGGTGGTGAGACGTGGAGACTGAGGTTGGAGTTGGCTGAGTAGAACAGGGTAAACAGGTCCTGAGGAGAATCCAAGGTAGTGGTGGTGAGACGTGGAGACTGAGGTTGGAGTTGGCTGAGTAGAACAGGGTAAACAGGTCCTGAGGGGAATCCAAGGTAGTGGTGGTGAGACGTGGAGACTGAGGTTGGAGTTGGCTGAGTAGAACAGGTCCTGAGGGGAATCCAAGGTAGTGGTGGTGAGACGTGGAGACTGAGGTTGGAGTTGGCTGAGTAGAACAGAGTAAACAGGTCCTGAGGGGAATCCAAGGTAGTGGTGGTGAGACGTGGAGACTGAGGTTGGAGTTGGCTGAGTAGAACAGGGTAAACAGATCCTGAGGAGAATCCAAGGTGGTGGTGGTGAGACGTGGAGACTGAGGTTGGAGTTGGCTGAGTAGAACAGGGTAAACAGATCCTGAGGAGAATCCAAGGTAGTGGTGGTGAGACGTGGAGACTGAGGTTGGAGTTGGCTGAGTAGAACAGGGTAAACAGGTCCTGAGGAGAATCCAAGGTAGTGGTGGTGAGACGTGGAGACTGAGGTTGGAGTTGGCTGAGTAGAACAGGTCCTGAGGGGAATCCAAGGTAGTGGTGGTGAGACGTGGAGACTGAGGTTGGAGTTGGCTGAGTAGAACAGAGTAAACAGGTCCTGAGGGGAATCCAAGGTAGTGGTGGTGAGACGTGGAGACTGAGGTTGGAGTTGGCTGAGTAGAACAGGGTAAACAGATCCTGAGGAGAATCCAAGGTGGTGGTGGTGAGACGTGGAGACTGAGGTTGGAGTTGGCTGAGTAGAACAGGGTAAACAGGTCCTGAGGAGAATCCAAGGTAGTGGTGGTGAGACGTGGAGACTGAGGTTGGAGTTGGCTGAGTAGAACAGGGTAAACAGGTCCTGAGGGGAATCCAAGGTAGTGGTGGTGAGACGTGGAGACTGAGGTTGGAGTTGGCTGAGTAGAACAGGGTAAACAGGACCTGAGGGGAATCCAAGGTAGTGGTGATGAGATGTGGAGACTGAGGTTGGAGTTGGCTGAGTAGAACAGGGTAAACAGGTCCTGAGGAGAATCCAATGTAGTTGGGTGGTGAGATGTGGAACGGGAGAGTCCGGGTGGCCATTTGATTAATTGTTCAGCAGTCTTATGGCTTTGGTGGTAGAAGCTGTTAAGGAGCCTCTTGGTCATAGACTTGGCACTCCGGTACCGCTTGCTGTGCAGTTGCAGAGAGAACAGTCTATGACTTGGGTGACTGGAATCTCTGACAATTTTTTGGGCCTTCCTCTGACACTGCCTGGAAGAGAGGTCCTGGATGGCTCTGTTTGCAATGTAAAAATTATAATTAAAGCAATCAGAGTTCATTCAAAAACAAACAAAAAATGTGATGTGAAAGTAGTGCCTGATATCCTAAGAATTGATCCATGTTTGGCTGGCCCGGGGTTATGGTTTGCCCTGTGTTGGGCTGGCCCGGGGTTATGGTTTGCCCTGTGTTGGGCTGGCCCGGGTTCATGGCTTGCCCTGTGTTGGGCTGGCCCGGGGTTATGGTTTGCTCTGTGTTGGGCTGGCCCGGGGTTATGGTTTGCCCTGTGTTGGGCTGGCCCGGGGTTATGGTTTGCCCTGTGTTGGGCTGGCCCGAGGTTATGGTTTGCCCTGTGTTGGGCTGGCCCGGGGTTATGGTTTGCCCTGTGTTGGGCTGGCCCGGGGTTATGGTTTGCCCCGTGTTGGGCTGGCCCGGGGTTATGGTTTGCCATGTGTTGGGCTGGCCCGAGGTTATGGTTTGCCCTGTGTTGGGCTGGCCCGGGGTTATGGTTTGCCCTGTGTTGGGCTGGCCCGGGGTTAGGGTTAGCGGGACATTGTACCCTATATAGACCAATGAATGACCATTGCTGTGGTGACAGAGAGAAGTACGCATGTATCTCTCCCTTTCTATGATCTCTGATAGACACGAGCATCTCTCTGCTGTGATAGACATGAACATCTCTCTGCTCTGATAGACATGAGCATCTCCCTGCTCTGATAGACATGAGCGTCTCTCTGCTCTGATAGACATGAGCATCTCTCTGATAGACTTGAGTATCTCTCTGCTCTGATAGACACGAGCATCTCTCTGCTCTGATAGACACGAGCATCTCTCTGCTCTGATAGACACGAGCATCTCTATGCTCTGATAGACACGAGCGTCTCTCTGCTCTGATAGACACGAGCATCTCTCTGCTCTGATAGACATGAGCGTCTCTCTGCTCTGATAGACACGAGCATCTCTCTGCTCTGATAGACATGAGCATCTCTCTGCTCTGATAGACATGAGCATCTCTCTGCTCTGATAGACATGAGCATCTCTCTGCTCTGATAGACACGAGCGTCTCTCTGCTCTGATAGATATGAGCATCTCTCTGCTCTGATAGACACGAGCATCTCTCTGCTCTGATAGACATGAGCATCTCTCTGCTCTGATAGACATGAGCGTCTCTCTGCTCTGATAGATATGAGCATCTCTCTGCTCTGATAAACATGAGCATCTCTCATCTCTCCAGTGTTGCACTTGATCATTTGTGTTCTTATAGAATCACTGCTGTCAGCCAAAACAGATCCTGCTGAAGAGAGAAGACTAATCTGTCTGTCGGCTACCACATTATCAACTTCCAGATAGACCTATTGAGCAAAGTTAAACAAGAGCAGTATAAGATTTTGGCACGAGAACGTTGGCCATCGCTGGTGAGTGAAGCTGCGCATCATTGGGTGAGCCAGTGAAACTGGAACGCTGTTTTAGGCCTAGAATTTCTTCCTCATATTGTACAACATGTGTGTCTCCACAGACCTCGTCCTAGGTTATTGATTGATGCAAGACATGGTTGTTTTCATTGATCTCACATTCTCAGTTTGTCAGTGTCAATGTGTGGCCTGTCATTTCCATCATTTGTGAAGAATTCATAAGATTCTGTTGAAGTCTCCGGTCATCTAAAAATCTCATAAAGGGCCATTCTTTCCCCCGGACCCTAGGCCACAAAAAAAGTCCCCTTATGTGTTCAACTTCTGCAAGCGCCTCTCTCTACTCTTCCTCTCTATGCCAGTACGCAAAAGCAATAATAATGATTCAAATGCTTTATTATAAAAGTGATTTTTCTTTAATGCGTTCCGGTACCTCAGAGCTCCCCAGGTCACCTTCCGTTGACAAATGAATCACTGGTCAGTACTGTTTATAAAGGCATAGTGCCACTGAATACCCAGGAGGTTGTCTTTGGCAGTCTGTATTTATACACTGAGCAAAAATATAATTACAAAATGCAACAATTTTAAAGATTTTACTGAGTTACAGTTCACATAAGGAAATTAGTCAATTGAAATAAAATGAATTAGGCACTAATCTATGGATTTCACATGACTGGGAATACAGATATGCATCTGTTGGTCACAGATACTGTAACTTTAAAAAAAGTAGGGGCGTGGATCAGGAAACCAGTCGGTATCTGGTGTGACCAGAATTTACCTCATGCGACACTTCTTCTTTCACATAGAGTTGATCAGGCTGTTGATTGTGGCCCTGTGGAATGTTGTCCAACTCCTCTTCGATGGCTGTGGGAATGTTGTCCAACTCCTCTTTGAAGGCTGTGGAAAGTTGTCCAACTCCTCTTCGATGGCTGTGGAATGTTGTCCAACTCCTCTTTGAAGGCTGTGGGAATGTTGTCCAACTCCTCTTTGAAGGCTGTGGAAAGTTGTCCAACTCCTCTTCGATGGCTGTGGGAAGTTGTCCAACTCCTCTTTGAAGGCTGTGGAAAGTTGTCCAACTCCTCTTTGAAGGCTGTGGAATGTTGTCCAACTCCTCTTTGAAGGCTGTGGAATGTTGTCCAAGTCCTCTTCGAAGGCTGTGGAATGTTGTCCAACTCCTCTTTGATGGCTGTGGAATGTTGTCCAACTCCTCTTTGATGGCTGTGGAATGTTGTCCAACTCCTCTTCGATGGCTGTGGAATGTTGTCCAACTTCTCTTCGATGGCTGTGGAATGTTGTCCAACTCCTCTTTGATGGCTGTGGAAAGTTGTCCAACTCCTCTTCGATGGCTGTGGAATGTTGTCCAACTCCTCTTTGATGGCTGTGGGAATGTTGTCCAACTTCTCTTCGATGGCTGTGGAATGTTGTCCAACTCCTCTTCGATGGCTGTGGGAAGTTGTCCAACTCCTCTTTGAAGGCTGTGGAAAGTTGTCCAACTCCTCTTTGAAGGCTGTGGAATGTTGTCCAACTCCTCTTTGAAGGCTGTGGAATGTTGTCCAAGTCCTCTTCGAAGGCTGTGGAATGTTGTCCAACTCCTCTTCGATGGCTGGGGAATGTTGTCTAACTCCTCTTCGATGGCTGTGGAATGTTGTCCAACTCCTATTTGAAGGCTGTGGAATGTTGTCCAACTCCTCTTCGATGGCTGTGGAATGTTGTCCAACTCCTCTTCGATGGCTGTGGAATGTTGTCCAACTCCTCTTTGAAGGCTGTGGAATGTTGTCCAACTCCTCTTTGATGGCTGTGGAATGTTGTCCAACTCCTCTTTGAAGGCTGTGGAATGTTGTCCAACTTCTCTTCAATGGCTGTGGAATGTTGTCCAACTCCTCTTTGATGGCTGTGGAATGTTGTCCAACTCCTCTTCGATGGCTGTGGAATGTTGTCCAACTCCTCTTTGAAGGCTGTGGAATGTTGTCCAACTTCTCTTTGATGGCTGTGGAATGTTGTCCAACTCCTCTTTGATGGCTGTGGGATGTTGTCCAACTCCTCTTTGAAGGCTGTGGAATGTTGTCCAACTCCTCTTTGATGGCTGTGGAATGTTGTCCAACTTCTCTTTGATGGCTGTGGAATGTTGTCCAACTCCTCTTTGATGGCTGTGGGATGTTGTCCAACTCCTCTTTGATGGCTGTGGAATGTTGTCCAACTTCTCTTCGATGGCTGTGGAATGTTGTCCAACTCCTCTTTGATGGCTGTGGGAATGTTGTCCAACTCCTCTTTGATGGCTGTGGAATGTTGTCCAACTTCTCTTTGATGGCTGTGGAATGTTGTCCAACTCCTCTTCGATGGCTGTGGAATGTTGTCCAACTCCTCTTTGATGGCTGTGGAATGTTGTCCAACTTCTCTTCGATGGCTGTGGGATGTTGTCCAACTCCTCTTTGATGGCTGTGGAATGTTGTCCAACTTCTCTTCGATGGCTGTGGGATGTTGTCCAACTCCTCTTTGATGGCTGTGGGATGTTGTCCAACTTCTCTTCGATGGCTGTGGAATGTTGTCCAACTCCTCTTTGATGGCTGTGGGATGTTGTCCAACTCCTCTTTGATGGCTGTGGGATGTTGTCCAACTCCTCTTTGATGGCTGTGGGATGTTGTCCAACTCCTCTTTGATGGCTGTGGGATGTTGTCCAACTCCTCTTTGATGGCTGTGGGATGTTGTCCAACTTCTCTTCGATGGCTGTGGGATGTTGTCCAACTCCTCTTTGATGGCTGTGGGATGTTGTCCAACTTCTCTTCGATGGCTGTGGAATGTTGTCCAACTCCTCTTTGATGGCTGTGGGAATGTTGTCCAACTCCTCTTCGATGGCTGTGGAATGTTGTCCAACTCCTCTTTGATGGCTGTGGGATGTTGTCCAACTCCTCTTCGATGGGAAGTTGCTGGATATTTTTGATTTACCATTTATTTATCTAAGTCTGTTAAGATCAAATCAATCAAAAGTATTTATAAATCCCTTTTTACATCAGCCGATGTCACAAAGTGCCGTACAGAAACCCAGCCTAAAACCCCAAACAGCAAGCAATGCAGATGTAGAAGCACGGTGGGGCTAGGAAAAACTCCCTAGAAAGGCTGGAACCTAGGAAGAAACCTAGCGAGGAACCAGGCTATGAGGGGTGGCCAGTCCTCTTCTGGCTGTGCCGTGTGGAGATTAGAACAGAACATCGACAAATGTTCATAGATGACCAGCAGGGTCAAATAATAATAATCACAGTAGTTGTAGAGGGTGCAACAGGTCAGCACCTCAGGATCAAATTGGCTTTTCATCGCCGATCATTCAGAGTATCTCTACCGCTCCTGCTGTCTCTAGAGAGTTGAAAACAGCAGGTCTGGGACAGGTAGCACGTCCGGTGAACAGGTCAGGGATGCATAGCCGCAGGCAGAACAGTTGGAGCAGCAGCACGGCCAGGTGGACTGGGGACAGCAAGGAGTCATCATGCCAGGTAGTCCTGAGTCATGGTTCAAGGGCCCAGGTCCTCCGAGAGGGAAGGGAGAGAGAGGTCCTCCGAGAGAGAGAAAGAAAGAGAGAGAAAGAGAGGGAGAATTAGAGGAAGCATATTAAAATTCACACAGGACACCTGATAAGGCGGATCAAGATATAACAAACTGACCCTAGCCCCCCGACACATAAACTACGGCAGCATAAATATTGGAGGCTGAGACAGGAGGAGTCAGGAGACACTGTGGCCCCGTCCGACGATACCCCCGGACAGGGCACACCAGGCAGGATATAACCCCACCCACTTTGCCAAAGCACAGCCCCTACACCACTAGAGGGATATCGTCAAACCACCATCTTACTACTCTGAGACAAGGCCGAGTATAGCCCACGAAGATCTCCCCCACGGCACGAACCCGAGGACGGCGCCGACCCGGACAGGAAGATCACGTCAGTGACTCAACCCACTCAAGTGACACACCCCTCCTAGGGACAGCATGGAATAGCCCCATTAAGCCAGTGACTCAGCCCCTGTAATAGGGTTAGAGGCAGAGAATGCCAGAATCACACTCCTGGGCCAGACTGCACTCAATCATATGACCTTCAGTAAAGTCTTCAGTAAAGACTTAAAGGTTGAAAACGAGTCTGCGTCTCTCACATGGATAGGCAGACCATTCCATAAAAATAGAGCTCTATAGGAGAAATCCCTGCTTCCAGCTGTTTGCTTAGAAATTCTAGGGACAATTAGGAGGCCTGCGTCTTGTGACCGTAGTATACGTGTAGGTATGTACGGCAGGACCAAATCAGAGAGATAGGTAGGAGCAAGCCCATGTAATGCTTTGTAGGTTAGCAGTAAAACCTTGAAATCAGCCCTAGCCTTAACAGGAAGCCAGTGTAGGGAGGCTAGCACTGGAGTAATATGATCACATTTTTTGGTTCTAGTCATGATTCTAACAGCCATATTTAGCACTAACTGAAGTTTATTTAGTGCTTTATCCGGGTAGCCGGAAAGTAGAGCATTGCAGTAGTCTAACCTAGAAGTGACAAAAGCATGGATACATTTTTTAGCATAATCTTTGGATAGAAAGTTTCAGATTTTTGCAATGTTACGTAGATGGAAAAAAGCTGTCCTTGAAACAGTCTTGATATGTTCGTCAAAAGAGAGATCAGGGTCCAAAGTGATCCCGAGGTCCTTCACAGTTTTATTTGAGATGACTGTACAGCCATCAAGATTAATTGTCAGATCCAACAGAAGATCACTTTGTTTCTTGGGACCTAGAACTAGCATCTCTGTTTTGTCCGAGTTTAAAAGTAAAACATTTGCCACCATCCACTTCCTTATGTCTGAAACACAGGCTTCTAGCGAGAGTAATTTTGGGGATTCACCAAGTTTCATTGAAATGTGCAGTTGTGTGTCGTCCGCATAGCAGTGAAAGTTAACATTATGTTTCAGAATGAAATCACCAAGATGTAGAATATATAGTGAAAACAATAGTGGTCCTAAAACGGAACCTTGAGGAACACTGAAATTTACAGTTGATTTGTCAGAGGACAAACCAGCCACAGAGACAAACTGATATTTCCAACAGATAAGATCTAAACCAGGCCAGAACTTGTCCATGTAGACCAATTTGGGATTACAATCTCTCCAAAAGAATGTGGTGATCGATGGTATCAAAAGCAGCACTAAGGTCTAGGAGCACGAGGACAGATGCAGAGCCTCCGTCTGACGCCATTAAAAGGTAATTTACCACCTTCACAAGTGCAGTCTCAGTGCTATGAAGGGGTCTAAAACCAGACTGAAGCGTTTCTTATACATCGTTTGTCTTCAGGAAGGCAGTGAGTTGCTGCGCAACAGCTTTTTCAAAAACTTTTGAGAGGAATGGGAGATTCGATATAGGCTGATAGTTTTTTTATATTTTGTGAGTCAAGGTTTGGCTTTTTCAAGAGAGGTTTTATTACTGCCACTTTTAATGAGTTTGGTACACATCCGGTGGATAGAGAGCCGTTTATTATGTTCAACATAGGAGGGCCAAGCACAGGAAGCAGCTCTTTCAGTAGTTTAGTTGGAATAGGGTCCAGTATGCAGCTTGAAGGTTTAGAGACCATGATTATTTTTCATCAGTGTCAAGAAATATAGTACTAAAACACTTGAGTGTCTCCCTTGATCCTAGGTCCTGGCAGAGTTGTGCAGACTCAGGATAACTATAAAATAGCCTCCAACACTCTACTCAACAAACTGGATGCAGTCTATCACAGTGCCATCCGTTTTGTCACCAAAGCCCCATACACTACCCACCATTGCGACCTGTACGCTCTCGTTGGTTGGCCCTCGCTTCATACTCGTCGCCAAACCCACTGGCTACAGGTTATCTACAAGTCTCTGCTAGGTAAAGCCCTGCCTTATCTCAGCTCACTGGTCACCATAGCAGCACCCACTCGTAGCACGCGCTCCAGCAGGTATATCTCACTGGTCACCCCCAAAGCCAATTCCTCCATTGGTCGTCTTTCCTTCCAGTTCTCTGCTGCCCACGACTGGAACGAATTGCAAAAATCTCTGAAGCTGGAGACTCACATCTCCCTCACTAGCTTTAAGCACCAGCTGTCAGAGCAGCTTACAGATCACTGCACCTGTCCATAGCCCATCTGTAAACAGCCCATCTATCTACCTACCTCATCCCCATACTGGTATTTATTTATTTATTTTGCTCCTTTGCACCAAAGTATCTCTACTTACACATTCATCTTCTGCACATCTACCATTCCAGTGTTTAATTACTATATTGTAATTACTTCGCCACCATGGCCTATTTATTTCCTTAACTTACCTCATTTGCACTCACTGTATATAGACTTTTGGTTTTCTTTTGTTCTACTGTATTATTGACTGTATGTTTTGTTAATTCCATGTGTAACTCTGTGTTGTTGTATGTGTCGAATTGGTACGCTTTAATTATCTTGGCCAGGTCGCAGTTGCAAATGAGAACTTGTTCTCAACTACCTGGTTAAATAAAGGTGAAATAAATGTTTAAAAAAAATAAAAAAACTGAGCTTTGGAGAAATACGCAGATTCAAAGAGGAGTCCGTAATTTGCTTTCTAATGATCTTTTCGTCAAAGAAGTTAATGAATTTAACACTGCTGAAGTGAAAGCCATCCTCTCTTGGGAATGCAGCTTTTTAGATATCTTTGCGACAGTATCAAAAATACATTTTGGATTGTTCTTATTCTCTTCAATTAAGTTGGAAAAATAGGATGATCGAGCAGCAGTAAGGGCTCTTCGATACTGCCTGGTACTGTCTTTCCAAGCTAGTCGGAAGACTTCCAGTTTGGTGTGGCGCCATTTCCGTTCCAATTTTCATGGAAGCTTGCTTCAGAGCTCGGGTATTTTCTGTATACCGAGGAGCTAGTTTCTTATGACAAATGTTTTTAGTTTTTAGGGGTGTGTCTGCACCTAGGGTATTACGCAAGGTTAAATTGAGTTCCTCAGTTAGGTGGTTAACTGATTTTTGTACTCTGACGTCCTTGGGTAGGTGGAGGGAGTCTCGAAGGGCATATAGGAATCTTTGGGTTGTCCGGGAATTTATAGCACGACTTTTGATGATCCTTGGTTGGGGTCTGAGCAGATTATTTGTTGCGATTACAAATGTAATGAAACGGTGGTCCGATAGTCCAGGATTATGAGGAAAAACATTTAGATCCACAATATTTATTCCACAGGACAAAACTAGGTCCAGAGTATGACTGTGACAGTGAGTGGGTCCAGAGACATGTTGGACAAAACCCACTGAGTCGATGATGGCTCCAAAAGCCTTTTGGAGTGGGTCTATGGACTTTTCCATGTGAAAATTAAAGTCACCAAAAATGTGAATATTATCTGCCATAACTACAAGGTCCGATAGGAATTCAGGGAACTCGGTGACGAACGCTGTATACGGCCCAGGAGGCCTGTAAACAGTAGCTATAAAAAGTGATTGAGTAGGCTGCATAGATTTCATGACTAGAAGCTCAAAAGACGAAAACGTCATTTTTTTTTTGTAAATTGAAATTTGCTATCGTAAATGTTAGCAACACCTCCATCTTTGCGGGATGCACGGGGGATATGGTCACTAGTGTAACCAGGAGGTGAGGCCTCCTTTAACACAGTAAATTCATCAGGCTTAAGCCATGTTTCAGTCAGGCCAATCACATCAGTGATTAGTTCATAAACTATAACTGCCTTGGAAGTGAGAGATCTAACATTAAGTAGCCCTATTTTGAGATGTGAGATAACACAATCTCTTTCAATAATGACAGGAATGGGGGAGGTCTTTATTCCAGTGAGATTTCTAAAGCGAACCCCACCATGTTTAGTTTTGCCCGACCTAGATCGAGGCACAGACACGGTCTCAATGGGGATAGCTGAGCTGACTACACTGACTGTGCTAGTGGCAGACTCCACTAAGCTGGCAGGCTGGCTAACAGCCTGCTGCCTGGCCTGCACCCTATCTCATTGTGAAGCTTGAGGAGTTAGAGCCCTGTCTATGTTGGTAGATAAGATGAGAGCACCCCTCCAGCTAGGATGGAGTCCGTCACTCCTCAGCAGGCCAGGCTTGGTCCTGTTTGTGGGTGAGTCCCAGAAAGAGGGCCACTTATCTACAAATTCTATCTTTTGGGAGGGGCAGAAAACAGTTTTTAACCAGCGATTGAGTTGTGAGACTCTGCTGTAGAGCTCATCACTCCCCCTAACTGGGAGGGGGCCAGAGACAATTACTCGATGCCGACACATCTTTCTAGCTGATTTACACGCTGAAGCTATGTTGCGCATGGTGACTTCTGACTGTTTCATCCTAACATCGTTGGTGCCGACGTGGATAACAATATCTCTATACTCTCTACACTCGCCAGTTTTAGCTTTAGCCAGCACCATCTTCAGATTAGCCTTAACGTCGGTAGCGGTGCCCCCTGGTAAACAGTGTATGATCGCTGGATGATTCGTTTTAAGTCTAATACTGCGGGTAATGGAGTCGCCAATGACTAGAGTTTTCAATTTGTCACAGCTAATGGTGGGAGGCTTCGGCGTCTCAGACCCCGTAATGGGAGGAGGAGAGACCAGAGAAGGATCGGCCTCTGACTCCGACTTGTTGCTTGATGGGGAGAACCGGTCGGCCGAATGAGTGACGTCGGTTGAGCATTCCTACAGCATTTCCCTCCAGAAGCCATGAGAAAGTTGTCCGGCTGCGAGGGGATTTATACTAATGTTACTATCTGTACTTACTGGTGGCACAGACGCTGTTTCATCCTTTCCTACAGTGAAATTACCCTTGCCTAACTATTGCGTCTGAAGCTGGGCTTGCAGCACAGCTATCCTCGCCGTAAGGCGATCGTTCTCCTGTATATTATGAGTACAGCGACTGCAATTAGAAGGCATAATGTTAATGTTACTACTTATCTTCGGCTGGTGGAGGTCCTGGAGAACCACGTCCAGATAAAGCAACCGGGGTGAAAAAGTTTAATATAAAAATTTGAGTGAGGGGGAAAAAATAAAACTGTGAAGTAGCAAAGTAACGTTAGCAACAAACCGCACAGCTGCACGTAAACAGAACATATTCTTATTTACAATGACGGCCTACCAAAAGACAAAAGGCCTCCTGCACGGACAGGGGCTTGGATTAAAAATAAATAAAAAACATAGGACAAAACACACATCACGACAAGAGACACCACAACACATCATAAAGACACTCAACCAGGAGAGACACCACAACACATCATAAAGACACTCCACCAGGAGAGACACCACAACACATCATAAAGACACTCAACCAGGAGAGACACCACAACACATCATAAAGACACTCAACCAGGAGAGACACCACAACACATCATAAAGACACTCCACCAGGAGAGACACCACAACACATCATAAAGACACTCCACCAGGAGAGACACCACAACACATCATAAAGACACTCCACCAGGAGAGACACCACAACACATCATAAAGACACTCAACCAGGAGAGACACCACAACACATCATAAAGACACTCCACCAGGAGAGACACCACAACACATCATAAAGACACTCAACCAGGAGAGACACCACAACACATCATAAAGACACTCAACCAGGAGAGACACCACAACACATCATAAAGACACTCAACCAGGAGAGACACCACAGACAGGAAACAGGACACTCAACCAGGAGAGACACCACAGACAGGAAACAGGACACTCAACCAGGAGAGACACCACAGACAGGAAACAGGACACTCAACCAGGAGAGACACCACAGACAGGAAACAGGACACTCAACCAGGAGAGACACCACAGACAGGAAACAGGACACTCAACCAGGAGAGACACCACAGACAGGAAACAGGACACTCAACCAGGAGAGACACCACAGACAGGAAACAGGACACTCAACCAGGAGAGACACCACAGACAGGAAACAGGACACTCAACCAGGAGAGACACCACAGACAAGAAACAGGACACTCAACCAGGAGAGACACCACAGACAGGAAACAGGACACTGAACCAGGAGAGACACCACAGACAGGAAACAGGACACTCAACCAGGAGAGACACCACAGACAAGAAACAGGACACTCAACCAGGAGAGACACCACAGACAGGAAACAGGACACTCAACCAGGAGAGACACCACAGACAGGAAACAGGACACTCAACCAGGAGAGACACCACAGACAGGAAACAGGACACTCAACCAGGAGAGACACCACAGACAGGATACAGGACCCTCAACCAGGAGAGACACCACAGACAGGAAACAGGACACTCAACCAGGAGAGACACCACAGACAGGAAACAGGACACTCAACCAGGAGAGACACCACAGACAGGAAACAGGACACTCAACCAGGAGAGACACCACAGACAGGAAACAGGACACTCAACCAGGAGAGACACCACAGACAGGAAACAGGACACTCAACCAGGAGAGACACCACAGACAGGAAACAGGACACTCAACCAGGAGAGACACCACAGACAGGAAACAGGACACTCAACCAGGAGAGACACCACAGACAGGATACAGGACACTCAACCAGGAGAGACACCACAGACAGGAAACAGGACACTCAACCAGGAGAGACACCACAGACAGGAAACAGGACACTCAACCAGGAGAGACACCACAGACAGGATACAGGACACTCAACCAGGAGAGAAACTCAACCACTGCTTGTAACAGAGACAGAAAACAGAATGCAGAAACAAACAAAAAAAATTGCTAACACATCAAAAACACCTTCTCATTCATAGCTATAAATAAAATAAATCCAATTTTATTGGTCACATACACATGGTTAGCAGATGTTAATGCGAGTGTAGCGAAATGCTTGTGCTTCTAATTCCGACTATGCGGTAATATCTAACAAGTAATCTAACAAATTCACAACTACCTTATACACACAAATGTTAAGGAATTAATAAGAATATGTACATACAAATATATGGATGAGCGATGGCTGTGCGGCATAGGTAAGATGCAGTAGATGGTATAGAACAGTATATATGTACATATGAGATGAGTGCTGTAGTCAATGAACAGCATTCTTACATAGGTATTCATCTTGTCCAGATGGGTTAGGGCAGTGTGCAGTGTGATTGCGATTGCATCGTCTGTGGATCTATTGGGGCGGTAAGCAAATTGAAGTTGGTCTAGGATGTCAGGATGTCAGGATGTCAGGTAAGGTAAGGTGGTAAGATGGAGGTGATATGATCCTTGACTAGCCTCTCAAAACACTTCATGACAGAAGTGAGTTTTACGTGGCGGTAGTCATTTAGTGCAGTTACCTTAGTTTTCTTGGGAACAGGAACAGGAACAATGGTGGCCATCCTGAAGCATGTGGGGACAACAGACTGAGATAGGGATTGGTTGAATATGTCCGTAAACACACCAGCCAGCTGGTCTGCGCATGCTCTGAGGACGCTGCTGGGGATGCCTTGCAAGTGTTAATTAACACGTTTAAATGTTTTACTCACGTTGGCCATGGAGAAGGCCACAGGCTTTGGTAGCGGGTCGTGTCAGTGGCACTGTATTGTCCTCAAAGTGAGCAAAGAAGTTGTATAATTTGTCTTGGAGCAAGACGTCGAAGTCCGCGACGTGGCTGCATTTCTTTTTGTAGTCCGTGACTGTTGACCTTGCCACATACGTCTCATGTTTGACGCTTTGCTTGTTTGATTGCCTTGTGGACGGAAGAGCTGTACTGTTTGTATTCGGTCATGTTTCCGGTCGCCTTGCCACGATTAAAAGCGGTGGTTTGCGCTTTCCGTTTTGCACGAATGCTGCCATTAATCCACGGTTTTCAATTAGGGAAGGTTTTAATAGTCACAGAAGGTTACGACACCTCCGATGCACTTGCTAATAAACTCACTCACCGAGTCAGCTTATACATCAATGTTGTTGTCTGAAACTTTCCGTAACGTGACGTAACGTAACCACCCGGTAATCCAGCCTGCAGTTTAGAGACTGTTGCCCTGGTTACCACCCGGTACTCTAGCCTGCAGTTTAGAGACTGTTGCCCTGGTTACCACACAGTACTCTAGCCTGCAGTTTAGAGACTGTTGCCCTGGTTACCACACAGTACTCTAGCCTGCAGTTTAGAGACTGTTTCCCTGGTTACCATACCGTACTCTAGCCTTCAGTTTAGAGACTGTTGCCCTGGTTACCACACTGTACTCTAGCCTGCAGTTTAGAGACTGTTGCCCTGGTTACCACACAGTACTCTAGCCTGCAGTTTAGAGACTGTTGCCCTATGTACAGTACATAGTCTTTGAACACTGGTCGCTTTAATAATGTTTGCTCTTTCCATGTCATAGACTGACCAGGTGAATCCAGGTGAAAGCTATGATCCATTATGGATATCACCTGTTAAATCCACTTCAATCAGTGTTGATGAAGGGGGGGGAGACAGAAGGATGTTTAAGCCTTGAGACAATTGAGACTGGGATTGTGTATGTCTGCTATTCAGAGGGTGAATGGGCAAGACCAAGCATTTAAGTGCGTTTTAATGGGGTATGGTGCCAGGCGCACCGGTTTGAGTGAGTCAAGAACTCTGCTGGGGTTTTCACACTCAACACTTTCCTGTGTGTATCAAGAATGGTCCACCACCCAAAGGGCCTCCAGTCAACTTGACACAACTGTGGGAAGCATTAGAGTCAACATGGGGCTAGCATCCCTGTGGAACTCTTTAGACACCTTGTAGAGTCTATGCACCAATGAATTGAGGCTGTTCTGAGGGCAAAGCGGGGTGCAACGTAATACTAGGAAGGTGTTCTTAATGTTTTGTACACTCAGTGTATATACTGTATTCTAGTCAAGGCCTATCCTATTTAACTGTCCTTAATACATCCCATCATATATATAAATACCTTAAACTATAAACTGAAAGTATTCAGAACTCCTCCCTTTAATCCACAGTTAGTTACATTACAGCCTGATTCTAAAATGAATTAAATATTTTTTTCCCTCATTCATCTACACACAATACCTCATAATAACAAAGAGAAAACAGGTTTTTGGACATTTTTGCAAATTGATTAAAAAATACAAAAAAAACAGAAATACCTCATTTACATACAGTACCAGTCAAACGTTTTAGAACAGCTACACTCATTCAAGGGTTTTTCATTTTGTTCATTTAAAGGCATTCCAGGTGATTACCTCATTAAGCTGGTTGAGAGAATGCCAATAGTTCAAGGGTGGCTACTTTTGAAGAATCTCAAATATAGAATATATTTAGATTTGTTTAACACTTTTTTGGTTACTACATGATTCCATATGTGTTATTTCATAGTTTTGATGTATTCACTATTGTTCTACAATGTAGAAAATAGTAAAAATATAGAAAAACCCTTGAATGAGTAGGTGTGTCCAAACTTTTGACTGGTACTGTAAGTATTCAGACCCTTTGCTATGAGATTCGATATAGAGCTCAGGTGCATCCTGTTTCCATTGAACATCGTTGAGATGTTTCTACAACTTGATTGGAGTCCACCTGTGGTAAATTCAATTGATTGGACATGATTTGAAAAGGCACACACAGGTCTATATAAGGTCCCACAGTTGACAGTGCATGCCAGAACAAAAACCAAGACAAGACATCGAACAAATTGTCTGTCGAGCTCTGAGACAGGATTGTGTTGAGGCACAGATCTGGGTAAATGTTCCAAAAAATGCATTCATCATTGAAGGTCCCCAAGAACACAGTGGCCTCCATCATTCTTAAATGGAAGAAGTTTGGAACCACCAAGACTCTTCCTAGAGCTGGCCGTCTGGCCAAACTGAGCAATCGGGGGAAAAGGGCCTCGGTCAGGGAGGTGACCAAGAACCCCAGAGTTCCTCTGTGAAGATGGGATAACCTTCCAGAAGGACAACCATCTCTGCAGCACTCCACCAATTAGGCCTTTATGGTAGAGTGGCCAGACGGAAGACACTCCTCAGTAAAAGGCACATGACAGCCCTCTTGGAGTTTGCTAAAAGGCACCTAAAGAACTCTCAGACCATGAGAAACGAGATTATTTTGTCTGATGAAACCAAGATTGAACTCTCTGGAGAAAACCTGGCACCATCCCTACGGTGAAGCATGGTGGTGGCTGCATCATGCAGTGGGGATGTTTTTCAGCAGCAGGGACTGGGACACTAGTCAGGATCGAGGGAAAAATGAACGGAGCAAAGTACAGAGAGATCCTTGATGAAAACCTGCTCCAGAGCGCTCAGGACCTGACTGGGGCATAGGTTCACCTTCCAACTGGACAACAACCCTAAGCACACAGCCAAGACAACTCAGGAGTGGCTTCGGTACAAGTCTCTGAATGTCCTTGAGTAGCCCAGCCAGAGCCCGGACTTGAACCTGATTGAACATCTCTGGAGAGACCTGAAAATAGCTCTTCATTCCAACCTGACAGAGCTTGAGATGATCTGCAGAGAAGAATGGGAGAAACTCCCCAAATACAGGTGTGCCAAGCTTTTAGAGTCATACCCATGAAGACTCAAGGCTGTAATCGCTGCCAAAGGTGCTTAAACAAGGTACCGAGTAAAGGGTTTGAATACTTATGTAAATGTGATATTTCAGCCTATAAATGTGCAAAAATGTCTAAAAACCTGTTTTTGCTTGGTCATTATGGGCTATTGTGTGTAATAAAAAAATTCTATCAATTTTGTAAGGTAACAAAATGTGGAAAAAGTCAAGGGGTCTGAATATTTTCCGAATGCACTGTATATTCCAGACTGACGTGGCTCGTTCTAATATTTATAGCTTTCATAATTCCTTTCTTTAGATTATTATGATTTGTGTGTATTGTTTTGTATTGTTATGTTTTACTGCATTTAGCAAGCATTTAGTTAGATACTACTGCATTGTTGGAGCTAGAAACACAAGCATTTAGTTAGATACCACTGCATTGTTGGAGCTAGAAACACAAGCATTTAGTTAGATACTACTGCACTGTTGGAGCTAGAAACACAAGCATTTAGTTAGATACTACTGCACTGTTGGAGCTAGGAACACAAGCATTTAGTTAGATACTACTGCATTGTTGGAGCTAGAAACACAAGCATTTAGTTAGATACCACTGCATTGTTGGAGCTAGAAACACAAGCATTTAGTTAGATATTACTGCACTGTTGGAGCTAGGAACACAAGCATTTAGTTAGATATTACTGCACTGTTGGAGCTAGGAACACAAGCATTTAGTTAGATACCACTGCATTGTTGGAGCTAGAAACACAAGCATTTAGTTAGATACCACTGCATTGTTGGAGCTAGGAACATAAGCATTTAGTTAGATATTACTGCACTGTTGGAGCTAGGAACACAAGCATTTAGTTAGATATTACTGCACTGTTGGAGCTAGGTACACAAGCATTTAGTTAGATATTATTCCACTGTTGGAGCTAGGAACATAAGCATTTAGTTAGATATTACTGCACTGTTGGAGCTAGGAACATAAGCATTTAGTTAGATATTACTGCACTGTTGGAGCTAGAAACACAAGCATTTAGTTAGATATTACTGCACTGTTGGAGCTAGAAACACAAGCATTTAGTTAGATACTACTGCACTGTTGGAGCTAGGTACACAAGCATTTAGTTAGATATTACTCCACTGTTGGAGCTAGGAACACAAGCATTTAGTTAGATATTACTGCACTGTTGGAGCTAGGAACATAAGCATTTAGTTAGATATTACTGCACTGTTGGAGCTAGGAACATAAGCATTTAGTTAGATATTACTGCACTGTTGGAGCTAGGAACATAAGCATTTAGTTAGATATTACTCCACTGTTGGCGCTAGGAACATAAGCATTTAGTTAGATATTACTGCACTGTTGGAGCTAGGAACATAAGCATTTAGTTAGATATTACTGCACTGTTGGAGCTAGGAACATAAGCATTTAGTTAGATATTACTCCACTGTTGGAGCTAGGAACATAAGCATTTAGTTAGATATTACTGCACTGTTGGAGCTAGGAACACAAACATTTAGTTAGATATTACTGCACTGTTGGAGCTAGGAACATAAGCATTTAGTTAGATATTACTGCACTGTTGGAGCTAGGAACATAAGCATTTAGTTAGATATTACTCCACTGTTGGAGCTAGGAACATAAGCATTTAGTTAGATATTACTGCACTGTTGGAGCTAGGAACATAAGCATTTAGTTAGATATTACTGCACTGTTGGAGCTAGGAACACAAGCATTTAGTTAGATATTACTGCACTGTTGGAGCTTGGAACACAAGCATTTAGTTAGATATTACTCCACTGTTGGAGCTAGAAACACAAGCATTTAGTTAGATATTACTGTACTGTTGGAGCTAGAAACACAATCATTTAGTTAGATATTACTTCACTGTTGGAGCTAGGAACATAAGCATTTAGTTAGATATTACTGCACTGTTGGAGCTAGGAACACAAGCATTTAGTTATATATTACTGCACTGTTGGAGCTAGGAACACAAGCATTTAGTTAGATACTACTGCATTGTTAGATATTACTGCACTGTTGGAGCTAGGAACACAAGCATTTAGTTAGATACTACTGCACTGTTAGATACTACTGCACTGTTGGAGCTAGGAACATAAGCATTTAGTTAGATACTACTGCACTGTTGGAGCTAGAAACACAAGCATTTAGTTAGATACTACTGCACTGTTAGATACTACTGCACTGTTGGAGCTAGGAACACAAGCATTTAGTTAGATACTACTGCACTGTTGGAGCTAGGAACACAAGCATTTAGTTAGATACTACTGCACTGTTGGAGCTAGGAACACAAGCATTTAGTTAGATATTACTGCACTGTTGGAGCTAGGAACACAAGCATTTAGTTAGATATTACTCCACTGTTGGAGCTAGAAACACAAGCATTTAGTTAGATATTACTGTACTGTTGGAGCTAGAAACACAATCATTTAGTTAGATATTACTTCACTGTTGGAGCTAGGAACATAAGCATTTAGTTAGATATTACTGCACTGTTGGAGCTAGGAACACAAGCATTTAGTTATATATTACTGCACTGTTGGAGCTAGGAACACAAGCATTTAGTTAGATACTACTGCATTGTTAGATATTACTGCACTGTTGGAGCTAGGAACACAAGCATTTAGTTAGATACTACTGCACTGTTAGATACTACTGCACTGTTGGAGCTAGGAACATAAGCATTTAGTTAGATACTACTGCACTGTTGGAGCTAGAAACACAAGCATTTAGTTAGACACTACTGCACTGTTAGATACTACTGCACTGTTGGAGCTAGGAACATAAGCATTTAGTTAGATACTACTGCACTGTTGGAGCTAGGAACACAAGCATTTAGTTAGATACTACTGCACTGTTGGAGCTAGGAACACAAGCATTTAGTTAGATACTACTGCACTGTTGGAGCTAGGAACACAAGCATTTAGTTAGATATTACTGCACTGTTGGAGCTAGAAACACAAGCATTTAGTTAGATACTACTGCACTGTTGGAGCTAGGAACACAAACATTTAGTTAGATATTACTGCACTGTTGGAGCTAGGAACACAAGCATTTAGTTAGATATTACTGCACTGTTGGAGCTAGGAACACAAGCATTTAGTTAGATATTACTGCACTGTTGGAGCTAGAAACACAAGCATTTAGTTAGATATTACTGTACTGTTGGAGCTAGGAACACAAGCATTTAGTTAGATATTACTGCACTGTTGGAGCTAGGAACACAAGCATTTAGTTAGATATTACTGCACTGTTGGAGCTAGAAACACAAGCATTTAGTTAGATATTACTGCACTGTTGGAGCTAGAAACACAAGCATTTAGTTAGATATTACTGTACTGTTGGAGCTAGGAACACAAGCATTTAGTTCGATATTACTGCACTGTTGGAGCTAGGAACACAAGCATTTAGTTAGATATTACTGCACTGTTGGAGCTAGAAACACAAGCATTTAGTTAGATACTACTGCACTGTTGGAGCTAGGAACACAAGCATTTAGTTAGATATTACTGCACTGTTGGAGCTAGGAACACAAGCATTTAGTTAGATACTACTGCACTGTTGGAGCTAGGAACACAAGCATTTAGTTAGATATTACTGCACTGTTGGAGCTAGGAACACAAGCATTTAGTTAGATATTACTGCACTGTTGGAGCTAGGAACACAAGCATTTAGTTAGATATTACTGCACTGTTGGAGCTAGGAACACAAGCATTTAGTTAGATACTACTGCACTGTTGGAGCTGGGAACACAAGCATTTAGTTAGATATTACTGCACTGTTGGAGCTAGGAACACAAGCATTTCGCCGCACCCACGATAGCATCTGCTAAATATGTGTGTGCGATCAATACGATTTGGAGGGAGGGAGGGAGGGAGGGATGGATGTAGGGAGGGAGGGAGGGAGGGAGGGTGGGATGGATGGATGGATGGATGGATGGATGGATGGATGGATGGGAGGGATGGATGGAGGGACGGAGGGATTGCTCAGGGAGCAGCTAGTCCTTCAAAGCCACTTTCCCTTTCATCTCGTCAAAAGTATTGTTAGAAATAGGGTGCCATTTGGAACGTTGTCAACCCCCCCAGTGTTCAGGAGCTGCTAACAGTCATCCACATCGGCACTCCACATCAGCCCTCCACATCAGCCCTCCATATCAGCCCTCCATATCAGCCCTCCACATCAGCCCTCCACATCAACCCTCCATATCAGCCCTCCATAACAGTCCTCCATAACAGTCCTCCGTATCAGTCCTCCATAAGAGTCCTCCATATCAGCCCTCTATATCAGCCCTTCATATCAGCCCTCCATAAGAGTCCTCCATATCAGCCCTCCATAAGAGTCCTCCATATCAGTTCTCCATATCAGCCCTCCATAAGAGTCCTCCATATCAGCCCTCCATATCAGTCCTCAATATCAGTTCTCCATATCAGCCCTCCATAAGAGTCCTCCATATCAGCCCTTCATAAGAGTCCTCCATAAGAGTCCTCCATATCAGTCCTCCATAACAGCCCTCCATATCAGTCCTCCATATCAGCCCTCCATATCAGCCCTCCATAACAGTCCTCCATAACAGCCCTCCATATCAGCCCTCCATAACAGTCCTCCACAACAGCCCTCCATAAGAGCCCTCCAAAACAGCCCTTCATATCAGCCCTCCATAACAGTCCTCCATAACAGTCCTCCGTATCAGCCCTCCATAAGAGTCCTCCATATCAGCCCTCCATATCAGCCCTCCATAACAGTCCTCCATATCAGTCCTCCATGTCAATCCTCCATATCAGCCCTCCACAAGAGTACTCCATATCAGCCCTCCATATCAGTCCTCCATAACAGCCCTCCATAAGAATCCTCCTTATCAGCCCTCCACAAGAGTCCTCCATATCAGCCCTCCATATCAGCCCTCCATATCAGTTCTCCATATCAGCCCTCCATAAGAGTCCTCCATATCAGCCCTCCATAAGAGTCCTCCATATCAGTCCTCCATAACAGCCCTCCATATCAGTCTTCCATATCAGCCCTCCATAACAGCCCTCCATAACAGCCCTCCATAACAGCCCTCCATATCAGTCCTCCATATCAGCCCTTCATAACAGCCCTCCATAACAGCCCTCCACAACAGCCCTCCATATCAGCCCTCCAAAACAGCCCTCCATATCAGCCCTCCATATCAGCCCTCCATAACAGCCCTCTATATCAGCCCTCCATATCAGCCCTCCATAACAGCCCTCTTTGTCAGCCCTCCATAAGAGTCCTCCATATCAGTCCTCCATATCAGCCCTCCATAACAGTCCTCCATAAGAGTCCTCCATATCAGCCCTCCATAACAGCCCTCCATATCAGTCCTCCATAACAGCCCTCCATATAAGCCCTCCATAAGAGTCCTCCATATCAGCCCTCCATAAGAGTCCTCCATATCAGTCCTCCATATCAATCCTCCATATCAGCCCTCCATAAGTGTCCTCCATAACAGCCCTCCATAAGAGTCCTCCATATCAGCCCTCCACAAGAGTCCTCCATATCAGCCCTCTATAAGAGTCCTCCATATCAGCCCTCCACAAGAGTCCTCCATATCAGTCCTCCATATCAATCCTCCATATCAGCCCTCCATAAGAGTCCTCCATAACAGCCCTCCATAAGAGTCCTCCATATCAGCCCTCCACAAGAGTCCTCCATATCAGCCCTCCATAAGAGTCCTCCATAAGAGTCCTCCATATCAGCCCTCCACAAGAGTCCTCCATATCAGCCCTCCATATCAGTTCTCCATATCAGCCCTCCATAAGAGTCCTCCATATCAGCCCTCCATAAGAGTCCTCCATAAGAGTCCTCCATAAGAGTCCTCCATAACAGTCCTCCATAACAATCATAACATATCATATCAATCATCCATATCAGCCCTCCATAAGAGTCCTCCATATCAGTCCTCCATAACAGCCCTCCATATCAGTCCTCCATAACAGCCCTCCATAACAGCCCTCCATATCAGTCCTCCATATCAGCCCTCCATAACAGCCCTCCATAACAGCCATCCATAACAGCCCTCCATATCAGCCCTCCATATCAGCCCTCCTTAACAGTCCTCCATAACAATCATAACATATCATATCAATCATCCATATCAGCCCTCCATAAGAGTCCTCCATAACAGCCCTCCATAAGAGTCCTCCATATCAGCCCTCCATAAGAGTCATCCATATCAACCCTCCATAAGAGTCATCCATATCAACCCTCCATAAGAGTCCTCCATATCAGCCCTCCATAAGAGTCCTCCATATCAGCCCTCCATATCAGCCTTCCATAAGAGTCCTCCATATCAGCCCTCCATAAGAGTCCTCCATATCAGCCCTCCATAACAGTCATCCATATCAACCCTCCATAAGAGTCCTCCATATCAGCCCTCCATAAGAGTCCTCCATATCAGCCCTCCATAAGAGTCATCCATATCAACCCTCCATAAGAGTCATCCATATCAACCTTCCATAAGAGTCCTCCATATCAGCCCTCCATTTCAGCCCTCCATAACAGTCCTCCATAAGAGTCCTCCATATCAGTCCTCCATATCAGTCCTCCATATCAGCCCTCCATAACAGTCCTCCATAAGAGTCCTCCATATCAGCCCTCCATAACAGCCCTCCATAACAGTCCTCCATAAGAGTCCTCCATATCAGCCCTCCATAACAGCCCTCTATATCAGCCCTCCATAAGAGTCCTCCATATCAGCCCTCCATAAGAGTCCTCCATAACAGCCCTCCATAACAGCCCTTCATATCAGCCCTCCATAAGAGTCCTCCATATCAGCCCTCCATAAGAGTCCTCCATAACAGCCCTCCATAACAGCCCTTCATATCAGTCCTCCATATCAGCCCTCCATAACAGCCCTCCATAACAGCCCTCCATAACAGCCCTCCATATCAGCCCTCCATATCAGTCCTCCATATCAGCCCTCCATATCAGCCCTCCATAAGAGTCCTCCACAAGAGTCCTCCATATCAGCCCTTCATATCAGTCCTCCATATCAGCCCTCCATATCAGCCCTCCATAAGAGTCCTCCACAAGAGTCCTCCATATCAGCCCTTCATATCAGTCCTCCATATCAGCCTTCCATAACAGTCCTCCATAAGAGTCCTCCATATCAGCCCTCCATAACAGCCCTCCATAACAGTCCTCCATAAGAGTCCTCCATATCAGCCCTCCATAACAGCCCTCTATATCAGCCCTCCATAAGAGTCCTCCATATCAGCCCTCCATAAGAGTCCTCCATAACAGCCCTCCATAACAGCCCTTCATATCAGTCCTCCATATCAGCCCTCCATATCAGTCCTCCATATCAGCCCTCCATGTCAGCCCTCCAAAAGAGTCCTCCATAACAGTCATCCATAACAGTCATCCTCTGCTTTTTCTTGTTTCAGATCTTAAGAAGAGCAGATAAAAACGGTAAGAATTCACAATCTCTGTCTTTCTCTCTCTCTCTACCTCCTCTCATGATGTCTTTAAGGCTGTAGGATGGATTTTAGTTATTTGAAAACAAGTACTTTATTTCTCAATGAAATCTGTGTAATTGTTGCTCTCTCCTCTCTCTAATGCTGTTGCTTGCTGCCGTTGTCATGGAAATGGCAGGACCTACTGACAGCTCGATACTTGAAATGGTTTTATATTTCATAAAGCTTCTCATAGTAGAACTGCTGACTAAATATTCAGACCCTTTACTCTGTACTGAAGCACCTTCAGCAGCAATCACAGCCTCCAGTCTTCATGGGTATGACGCTACAATTGGCACACCTGTATTTGGGGAGTTTCTCCCATTCCTCTACAGCTATTTTCAGGTATCTCCAGAGATGTTCGATCGGGTTCAAGTCCAGGCTCTGACTGGTCCACTCAAGGACATTCAGAGACTTGTCTCGAAGCCACTCCTGCGTTGTCTTGGCTGTGTGGGTCGTTGTCCTGTTGGAAGGTAAAACCTTTGCCCCAGTCTGAGGTCTTGAGTGCTCTGGAGCAGGTTTTCATCCAGGACCTCTCTGTACTTTTCGCCGTTCATCTTTCCCTCGATCCTGACTAGTCTACCAGTCTAAATCCAGTCTAACTCCAGTCTTTTATCCAGTCTAACTCCAGTCCAACTCCAGTGTTTTATCCAGTCTAACTCCAGAATTTTATCCAGTATAACTCCAGTATTTTATCCAGTCTAACTCCAGTATTTTATCAAGTCTAACTCCAGTATTTTATCCAGTCTAACTCCAGTATTTTATCCAGTCTAACTCCAGTATTTTATCCAGTCTAACTACAGTATTTTATCAAGTCTAACTCCAGTATTTTATCCAGTCTAACTACAGTATTTTATCCAGTCTAACTACAGTATTTATCCAGTCTAACTCCAGTATTTTATCAAGTCTAATTCCAGTATTTTATCCAGTCTAACTACAGTATTTTATCCAGTCTAACTACAGTATTTTATCCAGTCTAACTCCAGTATTTTATCCAGTCTAACTCCAGTATTTTATCCAGTCTAACTCCAGTGTTTTATCCAGTCTAACTACAGTATTTTATCCAGTCTAACTCTAGTATTTATCCAGTCTAACTCCAGTCTAACTCCAGTCTTTTTCCCAGTCTAACTCCAGTATTTTATCCAGTCTAACTCCAGTATTTTAACCAGTCTAACTACAGTATTTTATCCAGTCTAACTCTAGTATTTTATCCAGTCTAACTCCAGTCTAACTCTAGTCTTTTTCCCAGTCTTTTAACCAGTCTAACTCCAGTATTTTATCCAGTCTAACTCCAGTGTTTTATCCAGTCTAACTCCAGTATTTTATCCAGTCTAACTCCAGTATTTATCCAGTCTAACTCCAGTATTTTATCAAGTCTAACTCCAGTATTTTATCCAGTCTAACTCCAGTATTTTATCCAGTCTAACTCCAGTGTTTTATCCAGTGTAACTCCAGTCTAACTCCAGTCTAACTCCAGTATTTTATCCAGTCTAACTCCATTCTAACTCCAGTATTTTAGCCAGTCTAACTCCAGTATTTTAGCCAGTCTAACTCCAGTATTTTATCCAGTCTAAGTCCAGTATTTTATCCAGTCTAACTCCAGTATTTTATCCAGTCTAACTCCAGTGTTTTATCCAGTCTAACTCCAGTATTTTATCCAGTCTAACTCCAGTATTTTATCCAGTCTAACTCTAGTATTTTATCCAGTCTAACTCCAGTATTTTAACCAGTCTAACTACAGTATTTTATCCAGTCTAACTCCAGTATTTTATCCAGTCTAACTCCAGTATTTTATCCAGTCTAACTCCAGTGTTTTATCCAGTGCAACTCCAGTCTAACTCCAGTCTAACTCCAGTATTTTATCCAGTCTAACTCCAGCCTAACTCCAGTATTTTAGCCAGTCTAACTCCAGTATTTTATCCAGTCTAACTCCAGTATTTTAACCAGTCTAACTACAGTATTTTATCCAGTCTAACTCTAGTATTTTATCCAGTCTAACTCCAGTCTAACTCCAGTCTTTTTCCCAGTCTTTTAACCAGTCTAACTCCAGTATTTTATCCAGTCTAACTCCAGTGTTTTATCCAGTCTAACTCCAGTATTTTATCCAGTCTAACTCCAGTATTTTATCAAGTCTAACTCCAGTATTTTATCCAGTCTAACTCCAGTATTTTATCCAGTCTAACTCCAGTGTTTTATCCAGTGTAACTCCAGTCTAACTCCAGTCTAACTCCAGTATTTTATCCAGTCTAACTCCATTCTAACTCCAGTATCTTAGCCAGTCTAACTCCAGTATTTTATCCAGTCTAAGTCCAGTATTTTATCCAGTCTAACTCCAGTATTTTATCCAGTCTAACTCCAGTGTTTTATCCAGTCTAACTCCAGTATTTTATCCAGTCTAACTCCAGTATTTATCCAGTCTAACTCCAGGATTTTATCCAGTCTAACTCTAGTATTTTATCCAGTCTAACTCCAGTGTTTTATCCAGTCTAACTCCAGTATTTTATCCAGTCTAACTCCAGTATTTTATCCAGTCTAACTCCAGTATTTATCCAGTCTAACTCCAGTATTTTATCCAGTCTAACTCCAGTATTTTATCCAGTCTAACTCCAGTATTTTATCCAGTCTAACTCCAGTGTTTTATCCAGTGCAACTCCAGTCTAACTCCAGTCTAACTCCAGTATTTTATCCAGTCTAACTCCAGCCTAACTCCAGTATTTTAGCCAGTCTAACTCCAATATTTTATCCAGTCTAACTCCAGTATTTTAACCAGTCTAACTACAGTATTTTATCCAGTCTAACTCTAGTATTTTATCCAGTCTAACTCCAGTCTAACTCCAGTCTTTTTCCCAGTCTTTTATCCAGTCTAACTCCAGCCTAACTCCAGTATTTTATCCAGTCTAACCCCAGTATTTATCCAGTCTAACTCCAGTATTTTATCCAGTCTAACCCCAGTATTTATCCAGTCTAAGTCCAGTATTTTATCCAGTCTAACTCCAGTATTTTATCCAGTCTAACTCCAGTATTTTATCCAGTCTAACTCTAGTATTTTATCCAGTCTAACTCCAGTATTTCATCCAGTCTAACTCCAGTATTTTATCCTGTCTAACTCCAGCAGTTTCCCCAGTCTTTTATCCAGTCTGACTCCAGTATTCTATCCAGTCTAACTCCAGTATTCTATCCAGTCTAACTCCAGTATTTTATCCAGTCTAACTCTAGTATTTTATCCAGTCTAACTCCAGTATTTTAACCAGTCTAACTACAGTATTTTATCCAGTCTAACTCCAGTATTTTATCCAGTCTAACTCCAGTATTTTATCCAGTCTAACTCCAGTGTTTTATCCAGTGCAACTCCAGTCTAACTCCAGTCTAACTCCAGTATTTTATCCAGTCTAACTCCAGCCTAACTCCAGTATTTTAACCAGTCTAACTACAGTATTTTATCCAGTCTAACTCTAGTATTTTATCCAGTCTAACTCCAGTCTAACAGTATTTATCCAGTCTAACTCCAGTATTTTATCCAGTCTAACCCCAGTATTTATCCAGTCTAAGTCCAGTATTTTATCCAGTCTAACTCCAGTATTTTATCCAGTCTAACTCCAGTATTTTATCCAGTCTAACTCTAGTATTTTATCCAGTCTAACTCCAGTATTTCATCCAGTCTAACTCCAGTATTTTATCCTGTCTAACTCCAGCATTTTCCCCAGTCTTTTATCCAGTCTGACTCCAGTATTCTATCCAGTCTAACTCCAGTATTCTATCCAGTCTAACTCCAGTCTAACTCCAGTATTTTATCCAGTCTAACTCTAGTATTTTATCCAGTCTAACTCCAGTCTAACTCCAGTCTTTTTCCCAGTCTTTTAACCAGTCTAACTCCAGTATTTTATCCAGTCTAACTACAGTATTTTATCCAGTCTAACTACAGTATTTATCCAGTCTAACTCCAGTATTTTATCAAGTCTAATTCCAGTATTTTATCCAGTCTAACTACAGTATTTTATCCAGTCTAACTACAGTATTTTATCCAGTCTAACTCCAGTATTTTATCCAGTCTAACTCCAGTATTTTATCCAGTCTAACTCCAGTGTTTTATCCAGTCTAACTACAGTATTTTATCCAGTCTAACTCTAGTATTTATCCAGTCTAACTCCAGTCTAACTCCAGTCTTTTTCCCAGTCTAACTCCAGTATTTTATCCAGTCTAACTCCAGTATTTTAACCAGTCTAACTACAGTATTTTATCCAGTCTAACTCTAGTATTTTATCCAGTCTAACTCCAGTCTAACTCTAGTCTTTTTCCCAGTCTTTTAACCAGTCTAACTCCAGTATTTTATCCAGTCTAACTCCAGTGTTTTATCCAGTCTAACTCCAGTATTTTATCCAGTCTAACTCCAGTATTTATCCAGTCTAACTCCAGTATTTTATCAAGTCTAACTCCAGTATTTTATCCAGTCTAACTCCAGTATTTTATCCAGTCTAACTCCAGTGTTTTATCCAGTGTAACTCCAGTCTAACTCCAGTCTAACTCCAGTATTTTATCCAGTCTAACTCCATTCTAACTCCAGTATTTTAGCCAGTCTAACTCCAGTATTTTAGCCAGTCTAACTCCAGTATTTTATCCAGTCTAAGTCCAGTATTTTATCCAGTCTAACTCCAGTATTTTATCCAGTCTAACTCCAGTGTTTTATCCAGTCTAACTCCAGTATTTTATCCAGTCTAACTCCAGTATTTTATCCAGTCTAACTCTAGTATTTTATCCAGTCTAACTCCAGTATTTTAACCAGTCTAACTACAGTATTTTATCCAGTCTAACTCCAGTATTTTATCCAGTCTAACTCCAGTATTTTATCCAGTCTAACTCCAGTGTTTTATCCAGTGCAACTCCAGTCTAACTCCAGTCTAACTCCAGTATTTTATCCAGTCTAACTCCAGCCTAACTCCAGTATTTTAGCCAGTCTAACTCCAGTATTTTATCCAGTCTAACTCCAGTATTTTAACCAGTCTAACTACAGTATTTTATCCAGTCTAACTCTAGTATTTTATCCAGTCTAACTCCAGTCTAACTCCAGTCTTTTTCCCAGTCTTTTAACCAGTCTAACTCCAGTATTTTATCCAGTCTAACTCCAGTGTTTTATCCAGTCTAACTCCAGTATTTTATCCAGTCTAACTCCAGTATTTTATCAAGTCTAACTCCAGTATTTTATCCAGTCTAACTCCAGTATTTTATCCAGTCTAACTCCAGTGTTTTATCCAGTGTAACTCCAGTCTAACTCCAGTCTAACTCCAGTATTTTATCCAGTCTAACTCCATTCTAACTCCAGTATCTTAGCCAGTCTAACTCCAGTATTTTATCCAGTCTAAGTCCAGTATTTTATCCAGTCTAACTCCAGTATTTTATCCAGTCTAACTCCAGTGTTTTATCCAGTCTAACTCCAGTATTTTATCCAGTCTAACTCCAGTATTTATCCAGTCTAACTCCAGGATTTTATCCAGTCTAACTCTAGTATTTTATCCAGTCTAACTCCAGTGTTTTATCCAGTCTAACTCCAGTATTTTATCCAGTCTAACTCCAGTATTTTATCCAGTCTAACTCCAGTATTTATCCAGTCTAACTCCAGTATTTTATCCAGTCTAACTCCAGTATTTTATCCAGTCTAACTCCAGTATTTTATCCAGTCTAACTCCAGTGTTTTATCCAGTGCAACTCCAGTCTAACTCCAGTCTAACTCCAGTATTTTATCCAGTCTAACTCCAGCCTAACTCCAGTATTTTAGCCAGTCTAACTCCAATATTTTATCCAGTCTAACTCCAGTATTTTAACCAGTCTAACTACAGTATTTTATCCAGTCTAACTCTAGTATTTTATCCAGTCTAACTCCAGTCTAACTCCAGTCTTTTTCCCAGTCTTTTATCCAGTCTAACTCCAGCCTAACTCCAGTATTTTATCCAGTCTAACCCCAGTATTTATCCAGTCTAACTCCAGTATTTTATCCAGTCTAACCCCAGTATTTATCCAGTCTAAGTCCAGTATTTTATCCAGTCTAACTCCAGTATTTTATCCAGTCTAACTCCAGTATTTTATCCAGTCTAACTCTAGTATTTTATCCAGTCTAACTCCAGTATTTCATCCAGTCTAACTCCAGTATTTTATCCTGTCTAACTCCAGCAGTTTCCCCAGTCTTTTATCCAGTCTGACTCCAGTATTCTATCCAGTCTAACTCCAGTATTCTATCCAGTCTAACTCCAGTATTTTATCCAGTCTAACTCTAGTATTTTATCCAGTCTAACTCCAGTATTTTAACCAGTCTAACTACAGTATTTTATCCAGTCTAACTCCAGTATTTTATCCAGTCTAACTCCAGTATTTTATCCAGTCTAACTCCAGTGTTTTATCCAGTGCAACTCCAGTCTAACTCCAGTCTAACTCCAGTATTTTATCCAGTCTAACTCCAGCCTAACTCCAGTATTTTAACCAGTCTAACTACAGTATTTTATCCAGTCTAACTCTAGTATTTTATCCAGTCTAACTCCAGTCTAACAGTATTTATCCAGTCTAACTCCAGTATTTTATCCAGTCTAACCCCAGTATTTATCCAGTCTAAGTCCAGTATTTTATCCAGTCTAACTCCAGTATTTTATCCAGTCTAACTCCAGTATTTTATCCAGTCTAACTCTAGTATTTTATCCAGTCTAACTCCAGTATTTCATCCAGTCTAACTCCAGTATTTTATCCTGTCTAACTCCAGCATTTTCCCCAGTCTTTTATCCAGTCTGACTCCAGTATTCTATCCAGTCTAACTCCAGTATTCTATCCAGTCTAACTCCAGTCTAACTCCAGTATTTTATCCAGTCTAACTCTAGTATTTTATCCAGTCTAACTCCAGTCTAACTCCAGTCTTTTTCCCAGTCTTTTAACCAGTCTAACTCCAGTATTTTATCCAGTCTAACTCCAGTGTTTTATCCAGTCTAACTCCAGTATTTTATCAAGTCTAACTCCAGTATTTTATCCAGTCTAACTACAGTATTTTATCCAGTCTAACTCTAGTATTTTATCCAGTCTAACTCCAGTCTAACTCCAGTCTTTTTCCCAGTCTTTTAACCAGTCTAACTCCAGTATTTTATCCAGTCTAACTCCAGTGTTTTATCCAGTCTAACTCCAGTATTTTATCCAGTCTAACTCCAGTATTTTATCAAGTCTAACTCCAGTATTTTATCCAGTCTAACTCCAGTATTTTATCCAGTCTAACTCCAGTGTTTTATCCAGTGTAACTCCAGTCTAACTCCAGTCTAACTCCAGTATTTTATCCAGTCTAACTCCATTCTAACTCCAGTGTCTTAGCCAGTCTAACTCCAGTATTTTATCCAGTCTAAGTCCAGTATTTTATCCAGTCTAACTCCAGTATTTTATCCAGTCTAACTCCAGTGTTTTATCCAGTCTAACTCCAGTATTTTATCCAGTCTAACTCCAGTATTTTATCCAGTCTAACTCCAGTATTTATCCAGTCTAACTCCAGGATTTTATCCAGTCTAACTCTAGTATTTTATCCAGTCTAACTCCAGTGTTTTATCCAGTCTAACTCCAGTATTTTATCCAGTCTAACTCCAGTATTTTATCCAGTCTAACTCCAGTATTTATCCAGTCTAACTCCAGTATTTTATCCAGTCTAACTCCAGTATTTTATCCAGTCTAACTCCAGTATTTTATCCAGTCTAACTCCAGTGTTTTATCCAGTGCAACTCCAGTCTAACTCCAGTCTAACTCCAGTGTTTTATCCAGTCTAACTCCAGCCTAACTCCAGTATTTTAGCCAGTCTAACTCCAATATTTTATCCAGTCTAACTCCAGTATTTTAACCAGTCTAACTACAGTATTTTATCCAGTCTAACTCTAGTATTTTATCCAGTCTAACTCCAGTCTAACTCCAGTCTTTTTCCCAGTCTTTTAACCAGTCTAACTCCAGTATTTTATCCAGTCTAACTCCAGTGTTTTATCCAGTCTAACTCCAGTGTTTTATCCAGTCTAACTCCAGTATTTTATCCAGTCTAACTCCAGTATTTATCCAGTCTAACTCCAGTATTTTATCCAGTCTAACTCCAGTATTTTATCCAGTCTAACTCCAGTATTTTATCAAGTCTAAGTCCAGTATTTTATCCAGTCTAACTCCAGTATTTTATCCAGTCTAACTCCAGTGTTTTATCCAGTCTAACTCCAGTATTTTATCCAGTCTAACTCCAGTATTTATCCAGTCTAACTCCAGGATTTTATCCAGTCTAACTCTAGTATTTTATCCAGTCTAACTCCAGTGTTTTATCCAGTCTAACTCCAGTATTTTATCCAGTCTAACTCCAGTATTTTATCCAGTCTAACTCCAGTATTTATCCAGTCTAACTCCAGTATTTTATCCAGTCTAACTCCAGTATTTTATCCAGTCTAACTCCAGTATTTTATCCAGTCTAACTCCAGTGTTTTATCCAGTGCAACTCCAGTCTAACTCCAGTCTAACTCCAGTATTTTATCCAGTCTAACTCCAGCCTAACTCCAGTATTTTAGCCAGTCTAACTCCAATATTTTATCCAGTCTAACTCCAGTATTTTAACCAGTCTAACTACAGTATTTTATCCAGTCTAACTCTAGTATTTTATCCAGTCTAACTCCAGTCTAACTCCAGTCTTTTTCCCAGTCTTTTATCCAGTCTAACTCCAGCCTAACTCCAGTATTTTATCCAGTCTAACCCCAGTATTTATCCAGTCTAACTCCAGTATTTTATCCAGTCTAACCCCAGTATTTATCCAGTCTAAGTCCAGTATTTTATCCAGTCTAACTCCAGTATTTTATCCAGTCTAACTCCAGTATTTTATCCAGTCTAACTCTAGTATTTTATCCAGTCTAACTCCAGTATTTCATCCAGTCTAACTCCAGTATTTTATCCTGTCTAACTCCAGCAGTTTCCCCAGTCTTTTATCCAGTCTGACTCCAGTATTCTATCCAGTCTAACTCCAGTATTCTATCCAGTCTAACTCCAGTATTTTATCCAGTCTAACTCTAGTATTTTATCCAGTCTAACTCCAGTATTTTAACCAGTCTAACTACAGTATTTTATCCAGTCTAACTCCAGTATTTTATCCAGTCTAACTCCAGTATTTTATCCAGTCTAACTCCAGTGTTTTATCCAGTGCAACTCCAGTCTAACTCCAGTCTAACTCCAGTATTTTATCCAGTCTAACTCCAGCCTAACTCCAGTATTTTAACCAGTCTAACTACAGTATTTTATCCAGTCTAACTCTAGTATTTTATCCAGTCTAACTCCAGTCTAACAGTATTTATCCAGTCTAACTCCAGTATTTTATCCAGTCTAACCCCAGTATTTATCCAGTCTAAGTCCAGTATTTTATCCAGTCTAACTCCAGTATTTTATCCAGTCTAACTCCAGTATTTTATCCAGTCTAACTCTAGTATTTTATCCAGTCTAACTCCAGTATTTCATCCAGTCTAACTCCAGTATTTTATCCTGTCTAACTCCAGCAGTTTCCCCAGTCTTTTATCCAGTCTGACTCCAGTATTCTATCCAGTCTAACTCCAGTATTCTATCCAGTCTAACTCCAGTATTTTATCCAGTCTAACTCTAGTATTTTATCCAGTCTAACTCCAGTCTAACTCCAGTCTTTTTCCCAGTCTTTTATCCAGTCTAACTCCAGCCTAACTCCAGTATTTTATCCAGTCTAACCCCAGTATTTATCCAGTCTAACTCCAGTATTTTATCCAGTCTAACCCCAGTATTTATCCAGTCTAAGTCCAGTATTTTATCCAGTCTAACTCCAGTATTTTATCCAGTCTAACTCCAGTATTTTATCCAGTCTAACTCTAGTATTTTATCCAGTCTAACTCCAGTATTTCATCCAGTCTAACTCCAGTATTTTATCCTGTCTAACTCCAGCAGTTTCCCCAGTCTTTTATCCAGTCTGACTCCAGTATTCTATCCAGTCTAACTCCAGTATTCTATCCAGTCTAACTCCAGTATTTTATCCAGTCTAACTCTAGTATTTTATCCAGTCTAACTCCAGTATTTTAACCAGTCTAACTACAGTATTTTATCCAGTCTAACTCCAGTATTTTATCCAGTCTAACTCCAGTATTTTATCCAGTCTAACTCCAGTGTTTTATCCAGTGCAACTCCAGTCTAACTCCAGTCTAACTCCAGTATTTTATCCAGTCTAACTCCAGCCTAACTCCAGTATTTTAACCAGTCTAACTACAGTATTTTATCCAGTCTAACTCTAGTATTTTATCCAGTCTAACTCCAGTCTAACAGTATTTATCCAGTCTAACTCCAGTATTTTATCCAGTCTAACCCCAGTATTTATCCAGTCTAAGTCCAGTATTTTATCCAGTCTAACTCCAGTATTTTATCCAGTCTAACTCCAGTATTTTATCCAGTCTAACTCTAGTATTTTATCCAGTCTAACTCCAGTATTTCATCCAGTCTAACTCCAGTATTTTATCCTGTCTAACTCCAGCAGTTTCCCCAGTCTTTTATCCAGTCTGACTCCAGTATTCTATCCAGTCTAACTCCAGTATTCTATCCAGTCTAACTCCAGTATTTTATCCAGTCTAACTCTAGTATTTTATCCAGTCTAACTCCAGTATTTTAACCAGTCTAACTACAGTATTTTATCCAGTCTAACTCCAGTATTTTATCCAGTCTAACTCCAGTATTTTATCCAGTCTAACTCCAGTGTTTTATCCAGTGCAACTCCAGTCTAACTCCAGTCTAACTCCAGTATTTTATCCAGTCTAACTCCAGCCTAACTCCAGTATTTTAACCAGTCTAACTACAGTATTTCATCCAGTCTAACTCTAGTATTTTATCCAGTCTAACTCCAGTCTAACAGTATTTATCCAGTCTAACTCCAGTATTTTATCCAGTCTAACCCCAGTATTTATCCAGTCTAAGTCCAGTATTTTATCCAGTCTAACTCCAGTATTTTATCCAGTCTAACTCCAGTATTTTATCCAGTCTAACTCTAGTATTTTATCCAGTCTAACTCCAGTATTTCATCCAGTCTAACTCCAGTATTTTATCCTGTCTAACTCCAGCATTTTCCCCAGTCTTTTATCCAGTCTGACTCCAGTATTCTATCCAGTCTAACTCCAGTATTCTATCCAGTCTAACTCCAGTCTAACTCCAGTATTTTATCCAGTCTAACTCTAGTATTTTATCCAGTCTAACTCCAGTCTAACTCCAGTCTTTTTCCCAGTCTTTTAACCAGTCTAACTCCAGTATTTTATCCAGTCTAACTCCAGTGTTTTATCCAGTCTAACTCCAGTATTTTATCCAGTCTAACTCCAGTATTTTATCAAGTCTAACTCCAGTATTTTATCCAGTCTAACTACAGTATTTTATCCAGTCTAACTCTAGTATTTTATCCAGTCTAACTCCAGTCTAACTCCAGTCTTTTTCCCAGTCTTTTAACCAGTCTAACTCCAGTATTTTATCCAGTCTAACTCCAGTGTTTTATCCAGTCTAACTCCAGTATTTTATCCAGTCTAACTCCAGTATTTTATCAAGTCTAACTCCAGTATTTTATCCAGTCTAACTCCAGTATTTTATCCAGTCTAACTCCAGTGTTTTATCCAGTGTAACTCCAGTCTAACTCCAGTCTAACTCCAGTATTTTATCCAGTCTAACTCCATTCTAACTCCAGTGTCTTAGCCAGTCTAACTCCAGTATTTTATCCAGTCTAAGTCCAGTATTTTATCCAGTCTAACTCCAGTATTTTATCCAGTCTAACTCCAGTGTTTTATCCAGTCTAACTCCAGTATTTTATCCAGTCTAACTCCAGTATTTTATCCAGTCTAACTCCAGTATTTATCCAGTCTAACTCCAGGATTTTATCCAGTCTAACTCTAGTATTTTATCCAGTCTAACTCCAGTGTTTTATCCAGTCTAACTCCAGTATTTTATCCAGTCTAACTCCAGTATTTTATCCAGTCTAACTCCAGTATTTATCCAGTCTAACTCCAGTATTTTATCCAGTCTAACTCCAGTATTTTATCCAGTCTAACTCCAGTATTTTATCCAGTCTAACTCCAGTGTTTTATCCAGTGCAACTCCAGTCTAACTCCAGTCTAACTCCAGTGTTTTATCCAGTCTAACTCCAGCCTAACTCCAGTATTTTAGCCAGTCTAACTCCAATATTTTATCCAGTCTAACTCCAGTATTTATCCAGTCTAACTCCAGGATTTTATCCAGTCTAACTCTAGTATTTTATCCAGTCTAACTCCAGTCTAACTCCAGTCTTTTCCCCAGTCTTTTAACCAGTCTAACTCCAGTATTTTATCCAGTCTAACTCCAGTGTTTTATCCAGTCTAACTCCAGTATTTTATCCAGTCTAACTCCAGTATTTTATCCAGTCTAACTCCAGTATTTATCCAGTCTAACTCCAGGATTTTATCCAGTCTAACTCTAGTATTTTATCCAGTCTAACTCCAGTGTTTTATCCAGTCTAACTCCAGTATTTTATCCAGTCTAACTCCAGTATTTTATCCAGTCTAACTCCAGTATTTATCCAGTCTAACTCCAGTATTTTATCCAGTCTAACTCCAGTATTTTATCCAGTCTAACTCCAGTATTTTATCCAGTCTAACTCCAGTGTTTTATCCAGTGCAACTCCAGTCTAACTCCAGTCTAACTCCAGTGTTTTATCCAGTCTAACTCCAGCCTAACTCCAGTATTTTAGCCAGTCTAACTCCAATATTTTATCCAGTCTAACTCCAGTATTTATCCAGTCTAACTCCAGGATTTTATCCAGTCTAACTCTAGTATTTTATCCAGTCTAACTCCAGTCTAACTCCAGTCTTTTCCCCAGTCTTTTAACCAGTCTAACTCCAGTATTTTATCCAGTCTAACTCCAGTGTTTTATCCAGTCTAACTCCAGTATTTTATCCAGTCTAACTCCAGTATTTTATCAAGTCTAACTCCAGTATTTTATCCAGTCTAACTCCAGTATTTTATCCAGTCTAACTCCAGTGTTTTATCCAGTGTAACTCCAGTCTAACTCCAGTCTAACTCCAGTATTTTATCCAGTCTAACTCCATTCTAACTCCAGTGTCTTAGCCAGTCTAACTCCAGTATTTTATCCAGTCTAAGTCCAGTATTTTATCCAGTCTAACTCCAGTATTTTATCCAGTCTAACTCCAGTGTTTTATCCAGTCTAACTCCAGTATTTTATCCAGTCTAACTCCAGTATTTTATCCAGTCTAACTCCAGTATTTATCCAGTCTAACTCCAGGATTTTATCCAGTCTAACTCTAGTATTTTATCCAGTCTAACTCCAGTGTTTTATCCAGTCTAACTCCAGTATTTTATCCAGTCTAACTCCAGTATTTTATCCAGTCTAACTCCAGTATTTATCCAGTCTAACTCCAGTATTTTATCCAGTCTAACTCCAGTATTTTATCCAGTCTAACTCCAGTATTTTATCCAGTCTAACTCCAGTGTTTTATCCAGTGCAACTCCAGTCTAACTCCAGTCTAACTCCAGTGTTTTATCCAGTCTAACTCCAGCCTAACTCCAGTATTTTAGCCAGTCTAACTCCAATATTTTATCCAGTCTAACTCCAGTATTTATCCAGTCTAACTCCAGGATTTTATCCAGTCTAACTCTAGTATTTTATCCAGTCTAACTCCAGTGTTTTATCCAGTCTAACTCCAGTATTTTATCCAGTCTAACTCCAGTATTTTATCCAGTCTAACTCCAGTATTTATCCAGTCTAACTCCAGTATTTTATCCAGTCTAACTCCAGTATTTTATCCAGTCTAACTCCAGTATTTTATCCAGTCTAACTCCAGTGTTTTATCCAGTGCAACTCCAGTCTAACTCCAGTCTAACTCCAGTGTTTTATCCAGTCTAACTCCAGCCTAACTCCAGTATTTTAGCCAGTCTAACTCCAATATTTTATCCAGTCTAACTCCAGTATTTTAACCAGTCTAACTACAGTATTTTATCCAGTCTAACTCTAGTATTTTATCCAGTCTAACTCCAGTCTAACTCCAGTCTTTTTCCCAGTCTTTTAACCAGTCTAACTCCAGTATTTTATCCAGTCTAACTCCAGTGTTTTATCCAGTCTAACTCCAGTGTTTTATCCAGTCTAACTCCAGTATTTTATCCAGTCTAACTCCAGTATTTATCCAGTCTAACTCCAGTATTTTATCCAGTCTAACTCCAGTATTTTATCCAGTCTAACTCCAGTATTTTATCAAGTCTAAGTCCAGTATTTTATCCAGTCTAACTCCAGTATTTTATCCAGTCTAACTCCAGTGTTTTATCCAGTCTAACTCCAGTATTTTATCCAGTCTAACTCCAGTATTTATCCAGTCTAACTCCAGGATTTTATCCAGTCTAACTCTAGTATTTTATCCAGTCTAACTCCAGTGTTTTATCCAGTCTAACTCCAGTATTTCATCCAGTCTAACTCCAGTATTTTATCCAGTCTAACTCCAGTATTTATCCAGTCTAACTCCAGTATTTTATCCAGTCTAACTCCAGTATTTTATCCAGTCTAACTCCAGTATTTTATCCAGTCTAACTCCAGTATTTTATCCAGTCTAACTCCAGCCTAACTCCAGTATTTTAGCCAGTCTAACTCCAATATTTTATCCAGTCTAACTCCAGTATTTTAACCAGTCTAACTACAGTATTTTATCCAGTCTAACTCTAGTATTTTATCCAGTCTAACTCCAGTCTAACTCCAGTCTTTTTCCCAGTCTTTTATCCAGTCTAACTCCAGCCTAACTCCAGTATTTTATCCAGTCTAACCCCAGTATTTATCCAGTCTAACTCCAGTATTTTATCCAGTCTAACCCCAGTATTTATCCAGTCTAAGTCCAGTATTTTATCCAGTCTAACTCCAGTATTTTATCCAGTCTAACTCCAGTATTTTATCCAGTCTAACTCTAGTATTTTATCCAGTCTAACTCCAGTATTTCATCCAGTCTAACTCCAGTATTTTATCCTGTCTAACTCCAGCAGTTTCCCCAGTCTTTTATCCAGTCTGACTCCAGTATTCTATCCAGTCTAACTCCAGTATTCTATCCAGTCTAACTCCAGTATTTTATCCAGTCTAACTCTAGTATTTTATCCAGTCTAACTCCAGTATTTTAACCAGTCTAACTACAGTATTTTATCCAGTCTAACTCCAGTATTTTATCCAGTCTAACTCCAGTATTTTATCCAGTCTAACTCCAGTGTTTTATCCAGTGCAACTCCAGTCTAACTCCAGTCTAACTCCAGTATTTTATCCAGTCTAACTCCAGCCTAACTCCAGTATTTTAACCAGTCTAACTACAGTATTTTATCCAGTCTAACTCTAGTATTTTATCCAGTCTAACTCCAGTCTAACAGTATTTATCCAGTCTAACTCCAGTATTTTATCCAGTCTAACCCCAGTATTTATCCAGTCTAAGTCCAGTATTTTATCCAGTCTAACTCCAGTATTTTATCCAGTCTAACTCCAGTATTTTATCCAGTCTAACTCTAGTATTTTATCCAGTCTAACTCCAGTATTTCATCCAGTCTAACTCCAGTATTTTATCCTGTCTAACTCCAGCATTTTCCCCAGTCTTTTATCCAGTCTGACTCCAGTATTCTATCCAGTCTAACTCCAGTATTCTATCCAGTCTAACTCCAGTCTAACTCCAGTATTTTATCCAGTCTAACTCTAGTATTTTATCCAGTCTAACTCCAGTCTAACTCCAGTCTTTTTCCCAGTCTTTTAACCAGTCTAACTCCAGTATTTTATCCAGTCTAACTCCAGTGTTTTATCCAGTCTAACTCCAGTATTTTATCCAGTCTAACTCCAGTATTTTATCAAGTCTAACTCCAGTATTTTATCCAGTCTAACTACAGTATTTTATCCAGTCTAACTCTAGTATTTTATCCAGTCTAACTCCAGTCTAACTCCAGTCTTTTTCCCAGTCTTTTAACCAGTCTAACTCCAGTATTTTATCCAGTCTAACTCCAGTGTTTTATCCAGTCTAACTCCAGTATTTTATCCAGTCTAACTCCAGTATTTTATCAAGTCTAACTCCAGTATTTTATCCAGTCTAACTCCAGTATTTTATCCAGTCTAACTCCAGTGTTTTATCCAGTGTAACTCCAGTCTAACTCCAGTCTAACTCCAGTATTTTATCCAGTCTAACTCCATTCTAACTCCAGTGTCTTAGCCAGTCTAACTCCAGTATTTTATCCAGTCTAAGTCCAGTATTTTATCCAGTCTAACTCCAGTATTTTATCCAGTCTAACTCCAGTGTTTTATCCAGTCTAACTCCAGTATTTTATCCAGTCTAACTCCAGTATTTTATCCAGTCTAACTCCAGTATTTATCCAGTCTAACTCCAGGATTTTATCCAGTCTAACTCTAGTATTTTATCCAGTCTAACTCCAGTGTTTTATCCAGTCTAACTCCAGTATTTTATCCAGTCTAACTCCAGTATTTTATCCAGTCTAACTCCAGTATTTATCCAGTCTAACTCCAGTATTTTATCCAGTCTAACTCCAGTATTTTATCCAGTCTAACTCCAGTATTTTATCCAGTCTAACTCCAGTGTTTTATCCAGTGCAACTCCAGTCTAACTCCAGTCTAACTCCAGTGTTTTATCCAGTCTAACTCCAGCCTAACTCCAGTATTTTAGCCAGTCTAACTCCAATATTTTATCCAGTCTAACTCCAGTATTTTAACCAGTCTAACTACAGTATTTTATCCAGTCTAACTCTAGTATTTTATCCAGTCTAACTCCAGTCTAACTCCAGTCTTTTTCCCAGTCTTTTAACCAGTCTAACTCCAGTATTTTATCCAGTCTAACTCCAGTGTTTTATCCAGTCTAACTCCAGTGTTTTATCCAGTCTAACTCCAGTATTTTATCCAGTCTAACTCCAGTATTTATCCAGTCTAACTCCAGTATTTTATCCAGTCTAACTCCAGTATTTTATCCAGTCTAACTCCAGTATTTTATCCAGTCTAACTCCAGTGTTTTATCCAGTGTAACTCCAGTCTAACTCCAGTCTAACTCCAGTATTTTATCCAGTCTAACTCCATTCTAACTCCAGTATTTTAGCCAGTCTAACTCCAGTATTTTATCCAGTCTAACTCCAGTATATTATCCAGTCTAACTCCAGTATTTTATCCAGTCTAACCCCAGTATTTATCCAGTCTAACTCCAGTATTTTATCCAGTCTAACCCCAGTATTTATCCAGTCTAAGTCCAGTATTTTATCCAGTCTAACTCCAGTATTTTATCCAGTCTAACTCCAGTATTTTATCCAGTCTAACTCTAGTATTTTATCCAGTCTAACTCCAGTATTTCATCCAGTCTAACTCCAGTATTTTATCCTGTCTAACTCCAGCATTTTCCCCAGTCTTTTATCCAGTCTGACTCCAGTATTCTATCCAGTCTAACTCCAGTATTCTATCCAGTCTAACTCCAGTCTAACTCCAGTCTTTTATCCAGTCTATCTCCAGTCTTTTATCCAGTCTAACTCCAGTCTTTTCTCCAGTGTTTTATCCAGTCTATCTCCAGTCTTTTATCCAGTCTATCTGTGAATGAATAATTGATTTTCTAACCAAATGTCCAATAAAGTATTTTTTCCATTCCCAACTGTTTTGTGCTCCAGATGATGGGAAGTTGTCGTTTGATGAGTTCAGAGCCTACTTCCATGATGGAGTTTTGACATCTGATCAACTGAAGGAGCTCTTTAACACCATAGACACTCACAACACAGAGTAAGTTCTAGAATTATCTCTCTGGCTTTGACTCTCTCTCACAATACTCTCTCTGTCTCTGGCTTTGACTCTCTCTCACAATTATCTCTGTTTCTGGCTTTGACTCTCTCTCACAATACTCTCTCTGTCTCCTGCTTTGACTCTCTCACAATACTCTCTCTGTCTCTGGCTTTGAATCTCTCTCACAATTCTCTCTGTCTCTGGCTTTGCCTCTCTCTCACAATACTCTCTCTGTCTCTGGCTTTGACTCTCTCTCACAAATCTCTCTGTCTCTGGCTTTGACTCTCTCTCACAATTCTCTCTGTCTCTGGCTTTGACTCTCTCACACAATACTCTCTGTCTCTGGCTTTGACTCTCTCTCACAATACTCTCTCTGTCTCCCGCTTTGACTCTCTCTCACAATAATCTCTCTGTCTCTGGCTTTGACTCTCTCACAATTCTCTCTGTCTCTGGCTTTGACTCTCTCTCACAATACTCTCTCTGCCTCTCTTGAAAAAAGAATGAGTCTTGGAAAACATGAATCTACAGGTATCTGTTTTCTATTATATTATCAATATTATATTAACATATTATATTAACATATTACATTAACATATTATATTACAAATATTATATTAGCATATTAACATATTATATTAACATATTATATTAACAAGGTTTTATTAACATATTATATTAACAATATTAACAAGGTTTTATTAACATATTACATTAACATATCACATTAACACTATTATATTAACATATTATATTAACATATTATATTAACAATGTTATATTAACATATCATATTAACACTATTATATTAACATATTATATTAACATATTATATTAACATATTATATTAACATATTATATTAACATATTATATTAACATATTATATTAACATATTATATTAACATATTATATTAACAATATTATATTAACATATTATATTAACATATTATATTAACATATTATTTTAACAATATGCTACCGATTTCATTTAGGAGATACATTATTGTTGGTGTTTATTACATTATCTAACATTATCTAGCTCACATTATAATGTCCTTTACAGAACAACACATAGATGATGAGGGGAACAGGAGTGTCTGCCTGTCTGACACAACCACGGGGTCTGAACCTGTCTGTCTGTCTGTCTGTCTGTCTGTCTGTCTGTCTGTCTGTCTGTCTGTCTGTCTGTCTGTCTGACACAGCTACAGAGGCTGAACTTGTCTGTCTGTCTGTCTGTCTGTCTGTCTGTCTGTCTGTCTGTCTGACACAGCTACAGAGGCTGAACCTGTCTGTCTGTTGACACAGCTACGGGGGCTGAACCTGTCTGTCTGTCTGTCTGTCTGTCTGTCTGTCTGTCTGTCTGTCTGTCTGTCTGTCTGTCTGTCTGTCTGTCTGTCTGTCTGTCTGTCTGTCTGTCTGTCTGTCTGTCTGTCTGTCACAGCTACGGGGGCTAAACCAGTCTGTCTGTCTGGCAGAGTTTCAGTCTATAGCAGAGATCATCAACAAGATTCAGCCGAGGGCTGTTTTTTTTTTTTGTTGAGTGGATGTTCAGGGGGCAGGAACATAATTACAAAAAAAAAAATTGTAGACTGCAAATTGACCGCAAGAAGCCCAAACAGATATAATGTTAGACTAAAACATAATCATTTCAAACCTTGATTACAGATTGCATCTCTCTGTTATTCGTGGGAATTACTGGGAACACATTTCTTGAATTAAAATCACGTGGAGCTGATTTATGTCCAACTTTTATGTCCAACAATGAAAATGTAATTTTTTAAAAAAAATTTTTTTTTAAATTTACTCTGAAAATTGCAAGGCTTAATTCGACCCGCAGGCCACCAGTTGCGAAACCCTGATCTATAGTTTGGTTTATTTATTTCGACAATGGCTGGTGCTTTCTGTGTCCACACTCACAGTTTAGAAGCCACTCTCCTGGAGACAATGGCTGGTGCTTTCTGTGCCCACACTCACAGTTTAGAAGCCACTCTCCTGGAGACAATGGCTGGTGCTTTCTGTGCCCCACACTCAGAGTTTAGAAGCCACTCTCCTGGAGCCAATGTCTGCATCCCAAATACCACCAATGGGCCTCAACGGAGGAGATAGGGTTCCATTGGACGCAGTAATGTCAACAGGAAAATATTATTGAGTAATGTCCTCTTAGCGTGAGGGGTCTCTCTCTTTCTCTCTGTCTCTCTGTCTCTCTCAATTCAATTCAAGGGGCTTTATTGGCATGGGAAACATGTGTTAACATTGCCAAAGCAAGTGAGGTAGATAATATATAAAAGTGAAATAAACAATAAATATTAACAGTATTATATATATATATATATATATATATATATACAGTGTTGTAACAATGTACAAATGGTTAAAATACACAAGGGAAAATAAATAAACATTTATCTCTCTGTGTCTCTGTCAGCTGTATGTTTCCATCTCTCTGAACCCTCAGTCCTCCCAGCTGTATGTTTCCATCTCTCTGAACCCTCAGTCCTCCCAGCTGTATGTTTCCATCTCTCTGAACCCTCAGTCCTCCCAGCTGTATGTTTCCATCTCTCTGAACCCTCAGTCCTCCCAGCTGTATGTTTCCATCTCTCTGAACCCTCAGTCCTCCCAGCTGTATGTTTCCATCTCTCTGAACCCTCAGTCCTCCCAGCTGTATGTTTCCATCTCTCTGAACCCTCAGTCCTCCCAGCTGTATGTTTCCATCTCTCTGAACCCTCAGTCCTCCCAGCTGTATGTTTCCATCTCTCTGAACCCTCAGTCCTCCCAGCTGTATGTTTCCATCTCTCTGAACCCTCAGTCCTCCCAGCTGTATGTTTCCATCTCTCTGAACCCTCAGTCCTCCCAGCTGTATGTTTCCATCTCTCTGAACCCTCAGTCCTCCCAGCTGTATGTTTCCATCTCTCTGAACCCTCAGTCCTCCCAGCTGTATGTTTCCATCTCTCTGAGCCCTCCATCTTCCTAGCTATATGTTTCCAAGTCACTCAAGTCATCCTGGTTTCCATAGCAGCAGCTCCCTAAGCAGGTACCCATGCAGACAGACCCAGCCAGGGATTTGATGTCAGCTCGTGATCTGTCTTAAAGAATAGACCTGCAGTGATGTAGTAGTTCAGACTATAGGGGTTCTCAATGTTATGAAATCCTGACCTTGGAATGTCATGGTTCTATCTGAGCAGAACAAGGCTGTGTCGATAACTCAGTTTAACAAGGCTGTGTCGATAACTCAGTTTAACAAGGCTGTGTCGATAACTCAGTTTAACAAGGCTGTGTCGATAACTCAGTTTAACAAGGCTGTGTCGATAACTCAGTTTAACAAGGCTGTGTCGATAACTCAGTTTAACAAGGCTGTGTCGATAACTCAGTTTAACAAGGCTGTGTCGATAAGTCAGTTTAACAAGGCTGTGTCAATAATTTAGTTTTGACAAGAATGCATATTGAACGTTGTCATTCCAAGCTCTCGAAAGGTTGTTAATTTTGCTATTCAACTAATGACCTCTTCCTTTATTTTGTCTTGCAGCAATGTGGACACTGACGAGCTGTGTGGTAAGTTAGACTCACATTTGATACAACTACATATTAGTGAAGTAAACGTCAAAAGTGATGCATTGTTTTGGCAGTAGTGCACTAGAACAGATACATACTGTGTCTGTTTTGGCAGGAGTGCACTAGAACAGATACATACTGTGTCTGTTTTGGCAGGAGTGCACTAGAACAGATACATACTGTGTCTGTTTTGGCAGGAGTGCACTAGAACAGATACATACTGTGTCTGTTTTGGCAGGAGTGCACTAGAACAGATACATACTGTGTCTGTTTTGGCAGGAGTGCACTAGAACAGATACATACTGTGTCTGTTTTGGCAGGAGTGCACTAGAACAGATACATACTGTGTCTGTTTTGGCAGGAGTGCACTAGGATCAGATACATACTGTGTCTGTTTTGGCAGGAGTGCACTAGGATCAGATACATACTGTGTCTGTTTTGGCAGGAGTGCACTAGAACAGATACATACTGTGTCTGTTTTGGCAGGAGTGCACTAGAACAGATACATACTGTGTCTGTTTTGGCAGGAGTGCACTAGAACAGATACATACTGTGTCTGTTTTGGCAGGAGTGCACTAGGACAGATACATACTGTGTCTGTTTTGGCAGGAGTGCACTAGAACAGATACATACTGTGTCTGTTTTGGCAGGAGTGCACTAGAACAGATACATACTGTGTCTGTTTTGGCAGGAGTGCACTAGAACAGATACATACTGTGTCTGTTTTGGCAGGAGTGCACTAGAACAGATACATACTGTGTCTGTTTTGGCAGGAGTGCACTAGAACAGATACATACTGTGTCTGTTTTGGCAGGAGTGCACTAGAACAGATACATACTGTGTCTGTTTTGGCAGGAGTGCACTAGAACAGATACATACTGTGTCTGTTTTGGCAGGAGTGCAATAGGATCAGATACATACTGTGTCTGTTTTGGCAGGAGTGCACTAGAACAGATACATACTGTGTCTGTTTTGGCAGGAGTGCACTAGGATCAGATACATACTGTGTCTGTTTTGGCAGGAGTGCACTAGAACAGATACATACTGTGTCTGTTTTGGCAGGAGTGCACTAGAACAGATACATACTGTGTCTGTTTTGGCAGGAGTGCACTAGAACAGATACATACTGTGTCTGTTTTGGCAGGAGTGCACTAGGATCAGATACATACTGTGTCTGTTTTGGCAGGAGTGCACTAGAACAGATACATACTGTGTCTGTTTTGGCAGGAGTGCACTAGAACAGATACATACTGTGTCTGTTTTGGCAGGAGTGCACTAGAACAGATACATACTGTGTCTGTTTTGGCAGGAGTGCACTAGAACAGATACATACTGTGTCTGTTTTGGCAGGAGTGCACTAGAACAGATACATACTGTGTCTGTTTTGGCAGGAGTGCACTAGAACAGATACATACTGTGCCTGTTTTGGCAGGAGTGCACTAGAACAGATACATACTGTGTCTGTTTTGGCAGGAGTGCACTAGAACAGATACATACTGTGTCTGTTTTGGCAGGAGTGCACTGGATCAGATACATACTGTGTCTGTTTTGGCAGGAGTGCACTAGAACAGATACATACTGTGTCTGTTTTGGCAGGAGTGCACTAGAACAGATACATACTGTGTCTGTTTTGGCAGGAGTGCACTAGAACAGATACATACTGTGTCTGTTTTGGCAGGAGTGCACTAGAACAGATACATACTGTGCCTGTTTTGGCAGGAGTGCACTAGAACAGATACATACTGTGTCTGTTTTGGCAGGAGTGCACTAGAACAGATACATACTGTGTCTGTTTTGGCAGGAGTGCACTGGATCAGATACATACTGTGTCTGTTTTGGCAGGAGTGCACTAGAACAGATACATACTGTGTCTGTTTTGGCAGGAGTGCACTAGAACAGATACATACTGTGTCTGTTTTGGCAGGAGTGCACTAGAACAGATACATACTGTGTCTGTTTTGGCAGGAGTGCACTAGGACAGATACATACTGTGTCTGTTTTGGCAGGAGTGCACTAGAACAGATACATACTGTGTCTGTTTTGGCAGGAGTGCACTAGAACAGATACATACTGTGTCTGTTTTGGCAGGAGTGCACTAGAACAGATACATACTGTGTCTGTTTTGGCAGGAGTGCACTAGAACAGATACATACTGTGTCTGTTTTGGCAGGAGTGCACTAGAACAGTTACATACTGTGCCTGTTTTGGCTTTGTCATTATGGGGGACTCTGTGTAGATATCCATTTTAGAATAATTCTGTAACGTAACGAAATGTTGAAAAAGTCAAGGAGTCTGAATACTTTCCAAATGCACACGTACATTCATTCCCATTTAAACCAGTCAGTCCATCATACCGGAATACACTGCAGACACAAGGGACATTGATACATAAACTAACAACGACCGCTGTCCAAACTGAATTAGATCGATAAGTACCGATATGATGTACTTCTCATTTAGTAGTCCAACAGCACATGGAGCGCATAAATGTTTAACCACGTTCTACCGTGAGCATTCTGAAGAGGGAAGCTTCTAGAACTGAGGGTGTAGAGGGAGGGGTCGCCAACGACAGCCTGTGCCTTCCTTTTGGTTGCCTTGTGGAACAGACTGCTCAAATGTGCCTGTGGTCGACCAATTACTTTGCTGGCTGTGTTCACTATTCTGGTCAGTTTGCTTTTGCTCCTCACGCTCAGATTACCAGACTGTCATATTGGTGCACCTCCACCAGCCCAGATTACCAGACTGTCATATTGGTGCACCTCCACCAGCCCAGATTACCAGACTGTCATATTGGTGCACCTCCACCAGCCCAGATTACCAGACTGTCATATTGGTGCACCTCCACCAGCCCAGATTACCAGACTGTCATATTGGTGCTCTCCACCAGCCCAGATTACCAGACTGTCATATTGAACGTGAGGGTCCTCTCCACCAGCCCAGATTACCAGACTGTCATATTGGTGCTCTCCACCAGCCCAGATTACCAGACTGTCATATTGAACGTGAGGGTCCTCTCCACCAGCCCAGATTACCAGACTGTCATATTGGTGCACCTCCACCAGCCCAGATTACCAGACTGTCATATTGGTGCACCTCCACCAGCCCAGATTACCAGACTGTCATATTGAACGTGAGGGTCCTCTCCACCAAGCTGCTGTTCATCCTCCAGAACATCCTGGCTGACCCCAAACCCATTCAATTTCCTGATTTAAAACAGGCTGTGGTTTTTCTTTAAAAAAAACACAGTCTACATTTTCTGTAAAACTCTGCTTGTTATCAAGTTGTGTCCCTAGGTATTTAAAACACTCAACCACCTCCATTGGTTGGTCGTTCAGAGAGAGTGGTTGGGACATTGGTAAGGTGTTGCTTTGTCTCAAATCAAATCAAATCAACTTTTATTTGTCACATACACATGGTTAGCAGATGTTAATGCGAGTGTAGCGAAATGCTTGTGCTTCTAGTTCCGACAATGCAATAATAACCAACAAGTAATCTAGCTAACAATTCCAAAACTACTACCTTATAGACACAAGTGTAAGGGGATAAAGAATATGTACATAAAGATATGTGAGTGATGGTAGAGAACGGCATTGGCAAGATACAGTAGATGGTATTGAGTGCAGTATATACATATGAGATGAGTATGTAAACAAAGTGGCATAGTTAAAGTGGCTAGTGATACATGTATTACATAAGGATGCAGTAGATTATATAGAGTACAGTATATACGTATACATATGAGATGAATAATGTAGGGTAAGTAACATTATATTAGGTAGCATTGTTTAAAGTGGCTAGTGATATATTTACATCATTTCCCATCAATTCCCATTATTAAAGTGGCTGGAGTTGAGTCAGTGTCAGTGTCAGTGTGTTGGCAGCAGCCACTCAATGTTAGGGGTGGCTGTTTAACAGTCTGATGGCCTTGAGATATAAGCTGTTTTTCAGTCTCTCGGTCCCGGCTTTGATGCACCTGTACTGACCTCGCCTTCTGGATGATAGCGGGGTGAACAGGCAGTGGCTCGGGTGGTTGATGTCCTTGATGATCTTTATGGCCTTGCTGTAACATCGGGTGGTGTAGGTGTCCTGGAGGGCAGGTAGTTTGCCCCCGGTGATGCGTTGTGCAGACCTCACTACCCTCTGGAGAGCCTTACGGTTGTGGGCGGAGCAGTTGCCGTACCAGGCGGTGATACAGCCCGACAGGATGCTCTCGATTGTGCATCTGTAGAAGTTTGTGAGTGCTTTTGGTGACAAGCCGAATTTCTTCAGCCTCCTGAGGTTGAAGAGGTGCTGCTGCGCCTTCTTCACGATGCTGTCTGTGTGTGTGGACCAATTCAGTTTGTCTGTGATGTGTACGCCGAGGAACTTAAAACTTGCTACCCTCTCCACTACTGTTCCATCGATGTGGATAGGGGGGTGTTCCCTCTGCTGTTTCCTGAAGTCCACAATCATCTCCTAAGTTTTGTTGACGTTGAGTGTGAGGTTATTTTCCTGACACCACACTCCGAGGGCCCTCACCTCCTCCCTGTAGGCCGTCTCGTCGTTGTTGGTAATCAAGCCTACCACTGTTGTGTCGTCCGCAAACTTTATGATTGAGTTGGAGGCGTGTGTGGCCACGCAGTCGTGGGTGAACAGGGAGTACAGGAGAGGGCTCAGAACGCACCCTTGTGGGGCCCCAGTGTTGAGGATCAGCGGGGTGGAGATGTTGTTACCTACCCTCACCACCTGGGGGCGGCCCATCAGGAAGTCCAGTACCCAGTTGCACAGGGCGGGGTCGAGACCCAGGGTCTCGAGCTTGATGACGAGCTTGGAGGGCACTATGGTGTTAAATGCCGAGCTGTAGTCGATGAACAGCATTCTCACATAGGTATTCCTCTTGTCCAGATGGGTTAGGGAAGTGTGCAGTGTGGTTGAGATTGCATCGTCTGTGGACCTATTTGGGCGGTAAGCAAATTGGAGTGGGTCTAGGGTGTCAGGTAGGGTGGAGGTGATATGGTCCTTGACTAGTCTCTCAAAGCACTTCATGATGACGGAAGTGAGTGCTACGGGGCGGTAGTTGTTTAGCTCAGTTACCTTAGCTTTCTTGGGAACAGGAACAATGGTGGCCCTCTTGAAGCATGTGGGAACAACAGACTGGGATAGGGATTGATTGAATATGTCCGTAAACACACCAGCCAGCTGGTCTGCGCATGCTCTGAGGGCGCGGCTTGGGATGCCGTCTGGGCCTGCAGCCTTGCGAGGGTTAACACGTTTAAATGTTTTACTCACCTCGGCTGCAGTGAAGGAGAGTCCGCATGTTTTAGTTGCGGGCCGTGTCAGTGGCACTGTATTGTCCTCAAAGCGGGCAAAAAAGTTATTTAGTCTGCCTGGGAGCAAGACATCCTGGTCCGTGACGGGGCTGGTTTTCTTTTTGTAATCCGTGATTGACTGTAGACCCTGCCACATGCCTTGTGTCTGAGCCGTTGAATTGAGATTCTACTTTGTCTCTATACTGACGCTTAACTTGTTTGATTGCCATGCAGAGAAAATAGTTACACTGTTTGTATTCGGTCATGTTTCCGGTCACCTTGCCCTGATTAAAAGCAGTGGTTCGGGCTTGCAGTTTCACGCGAATGCTGCCATCAATCCACGGTTTCTGGTTTGGGAATGTTTTAATCGTTGCTATGGGAACGACATCTTCAACGCACGTTCTAATGAACTCGCTCACCGAATCAGCGTATTCGTCAATGTTGTTATCTGACGCAATACGAAACATCTCCCAGTCCACGTGATGGAAGCAGTCTTGGAGTGTGGAATCAGATTGGTCGGACCAGCGTTGAACAGACCTCAGCGCGGGAGCTTCTTGTTTTAGTTTCTGTCTGTAGGCAGGGATCAACAAAATGAAGTCGTGGTCAGCTTTTCCGAAAGGACGGCGGGGCAGGGCCTTATATGCGTCGCGGATGTTAGAATAGCAGTGATCCAAGGTTTTTCCAGCCCTGGTTGCGCAATCGATATGCTGATAATATTTAGGGAGTCTTGTTTTCAGATTAGCCTTGTTAAAATCCCCAGCTACAATGAATGCAGCCTCCGGATAAATGGATTCCAGTTTGCAAAGGGTCAAATAAAGTTCGTTCAGAGCCATCGATGTGTCTGCTTGGGGGGGGATATATACGGCTGTGATTATAATCGGTGTTGCTTTGTCTCAAATCAAATCAAATCAAATCAAATTTGGATGCTCCATTGATGTGGAGGGCCACTTGACCGGCACCATTCTTGAAGGTTGTTGGTCTGTTTATAAATAGCTGTCCCCAGCTATACGTAGCATCTATTTATACGTAGCATCTATTTATACGTAGCATCTATTTATACGTAGCATCTATTTATACATAGTATCTATTTATATGTAGCATCTATTTATACGTAGTATCTATTTATACATAGCATCTATTTATACATAGTATCTATTTATACATAGTATCTATTTATACGTAGCATCTATTTATACATAGTATCTATTTATACGTAGCATCTATTTATACGTAGTATCTATTTATATGTAGCATCTATTTATACGTAGCATCTATTTATACATAGTATCTATTTATACGTAGCATCTATTTATACATAGTATCTATTTATACGTAGCATCTATTTATACGTAGCATCTATTTATACGTAGCATCTATTTATACGTAGCATCTATTTATACGTAGCATCTATTTATACGTAGCATCTATTTATACGTAGCATCTATTTATACGTAGCATCTATAATAAAGAGTCCCACTAGAGCCATGTCATCCACGGACTTAAAAAGACTCACATTGTTTCCTTGGATCTTCTTCTCATTGGTGAAGATAGAGAGCAACAACGGTGAAAGGACACATCCCTGGGGCCCCCCTGTGGTTCAGGGTCAGTTCATCAGAGAGGGCCCCCTGTGTTCAGGTCAGTTCATCAGAGAGAGGATACACCCCTGGGGTGCCCCTGTGTTCAGGGTCAGTTCATCAGAGAGGGCCCCCTGTGTTCAGGTCAGTTCATCAGAGAGGGCCCCCTGTGTTCAGGTCAGTTCAACAGAGAGGGCCCCCTGTGTTCAGGTCAGTTCATTAGAGAGGGCCCCCTGTGTTCAGGCCAGTCCATTAGAGAGGGCCCCCTGTGTTCAGGTCAGTTCATCAGAGAGGGCCCCTTGTGTTCAGGTCAGTTCATTAGAGAGGGACCCCTGTGTTCACGTCAGTTCATCAGAGAGAGGCCCTGTTCATGAGGGCCCTCTGTTTTCAGGGTCAGTTCATGAGAGAGGGCCCTCTGTGTTCAGGTCAGTTCATCAGAGAGGGCCCATTCATGAGGACCCTCTGTGGCCGGTCAGTTAAAGTCCTTGATCCAAGCTGCCAGGCCTCCGTTGACGTTCAGGTCCAGTAGTCGTTTCAGCAGTATGTGGATTTGCATTGTATTGAAATAACTAAAATCAAGAAATAAAATGTGATGATATGATTTAGTATGTTGAAGGTGACTAGCCACCATGTTCACTAAGGTCAGGGTATCATCCTCAGTCCCCCAGCATGTTGAAGGGGACTAGCCACCATGTTCACCAAGGTCAGGGTAGCATCCTCAGTCCCCCTCTGTGATGATATGATTTAGCATGTTGAAGGGGACTAGCCACCATGTTCACCAAGGTCAGGGTAGCATCCTCAGTCCCCCAGCATGTTGAAGGGGACTAGCCACTATGTTCACCAAGGTCAGGGTAGAATCCTCAGTCCCCCACAGCATGTTGAAGGGGACTAGCCACCATGTTCACCAAGGTCAGGGTAGCATCCTCAGTCCCCCAGCATGTTGAAGGGGACTAGCCACTATGTTCACCAAGGTCAGGGTAGAATCCTCAGTCCCCCACAGCATGTTGAAGGAGACTAGCCACTATGTTCACCAAGGTCAGGGTAGCATCCTGAGTCCCCCAGCATGTTGAAGGGGACTAGTCACCAGGTTCACCAAGCTCAGAGTAGCATCCTCAGTCCCCCAGCATGTTGAAGGGGACTAGCCACCATGTTCACCAAGGTCAGGGTAGCATCCTCAGTCCCCCAGCATGTTGAAGGGGACTAGCCACCATGTTCACCAAGGTCAGGGTAGCATCCTCAGTCCCCCAGCATGTTGAAGGGGACTAGCCACCATGTTCACCAAGGTCAGGGTAGCATCCTCAGTCCCCCAGCATGTTGAAGGGGACTAGCCACCATGTTCACCAAGGTCAGAGTAGCATCCTCAGTCCCCCAGCATGTTGAAGGGGACTAGCCACCATGTTCACCAAGGTCAGGGTAGCATCCGCAGTCCCCCAGCATGTTGAAGGGGACTAGCCACCATGTTCACCAAGGTCAGGTAGCATCCTCAGTCCCCGTCTGTGCTTAATATTAATAGGCAAACTGTAACGGGTCCTGTTGATCTTCTATGGACAGGGTAAGGTGCTCACTTTCAACACTTTCCATGCATTTGGCAAAAAGGGGAGTGAGGGCCACAAGACAAATGTAATTTGGTGATTTGGCCCCTGACTTCTTAGGCGGGTCGATGGTCGACGCCTTCCAGGAGTCTGTCCAGGTGCTCAGCAGGAAGTTAAAAGAGTCGTGAGAAGACGCCCTTGAACTGGTCGGCCCCGTAGTCCGTCTGGAGCTTTGCGTGGCTTAATATTTGACAAGCACGAGTCCATTTTGTTCTCTGTTACCTGGGCAGGAGAGGATTTGAGGGGATGCTGTCACATATTCGTTTTTTGTTCCTCTTTCAAATCGGTGGTGTCAAATTACAGTTAATGTTGTTTCCAGAGGAGGAACAGTCTGAAATATTATCGTTCTCTTTTCCTTTCCCTTCCCATCATTGCATTAAGCCCCTCCCATGCTTGTCTTGGATTGGCTGGACAGAACCTCTGCTTTCCATATTTTTTGTTGGGAAACACACTCAGTATCCTCCCATATCTGGAAGTATGATGTAATGCTGTCTGTCAACTTGTGGGGATCCGTTCACCAATCAAAGTACACCTCCCCAGGCTGTGACGTCACCTCCCCGGGCTGTGACGTCACCTCCCCACGCTTTCACGTTTCACCTGCTGCCTGTATCTCAGTAGGAGATGGATAACGTTATGGTCTGATTTCACGATGGGGTGCTCTGCAGACTGCCTTTAATCCTCTACGTTGCCATGACGCTGGTCCAGGATGCGAGTTGAGCGAGTTGGACAGGTGACGTACTGTTTCAGAGTGGGGAGAGAGTATTAAAATCCCCAAGCACAGATACTGTCTGGTCAGTTGATCGTGAAAGGGATTGAACCCGTCTGTAATCCTGTTAGCTGCTTCCTTATTGGTCGAGGCACATGGACCAGAATAATGGAATTGTATCCAGATAGAATGGCCTGAATGATACAAAGAGAATCTCACAGTCTCTGGTGCACACTTGTTCAATCACAGGACACTGCTTGGCCCAAGTATTATCTACAAAGATACATAGACCCGCCCCTGCCTCCACCTATTGATTTATGTGACGTTGTTTCGTCTCGATCTGCTCTAATGACAGTGTATCAATCAATGTTCACATCAATATTGTCCTCGCTGAGCCAGGTTTTCTGCAAAGCAGGTTAAATCACGTCTCCTTAAGGCCTCTTCAGATAACTCCTCCAGTTCCTTATTTAGTGACAGCACATTTGACAGGCTGGGAGCAGGTGACGACTTCCTCCCTCTGTAGTTCCTGGCACTGCCTCTTGAGCCTCGCTTCTTCTTAGTTTCCCTTTTTTACTTTTGTATTCTCTTCTACTGTATTCTGTTCTACTGTATTCTGTTCTACTGTATGCTATTCTACTGTATTCTGTTCCACTGTATTCTGTTCTACTGTATTCTGTTCTACTGTATTCTGTTCTACTGTATTCTATTCTACTGTATTCTGTTCTACTGTATTCTGTTCTACTGTATTCTATTCTACTGTATTCTGTTCTATGTGCCTTAGTCGATGCTGCTCGTCCTAATATTAATATATCCTTAATTCCATTTCTTTACTTTAGATTTGTGTGTATTGTTCAAATCAAATCAAATTGTTAGATATTACTGCACTGTCGGAGCTAGAAACACAAGCATTTCGCTACACCCACAATAACATCTGCCTAACACGTTTATGTGACCAATAAAATGTGATTTGATTTGATCAGGCAAGGCAATGCTGTTTTGGAGAGTGTTATCTGGGCAGGAGAGCAGAAACTCGGGGGAGTAGGTGATCGTGATTAACTCACTGAATCCATACAATCTCCGGCAGTGACTGTAAACGTTTCCGCATATTACAGCGATTGGAATTAAGGTCGCCACACATTTGTATTCATTATGGATCCCCATTAGTTCCTGTCAAGACAGCAGCTACTCTTCCTGGGGTTTATTATGGATCCCCATTATTTATTGCCAAGGCATCAGCTACTCTTCCTGGGGTTTATTGTGGATCCCCATTAGTTCCTGCCAAGGCAGCAGCTACTCTTCCTGGGGTTTATTATGGATCCCCATTAGTTCCTGTCAAGGCAGCAGCTACTCTTCCTGGGGTTTATTATGGATCCCCATTAGTTATTGCCAAGGCATCAGCTACTCTTCCTGGGGTTTATTGTGGATCCCCATTAGTTCCTGCCAAGGCAGCAGCTACTCTTCCTGGGGTTTATTATGGATCCCCATTAGTTCCTGTCAAGGCAGCAACTACTCTTCCTCGGGTTTATTATGGATCCCCATTAGTTCCTGCCAAGGCAGCAGCTACTCTTCCTGGGGTTTATTATGGATCCCCACTAGTTCCTGCCAAGGCAGCAGCTACTCTTCCTGGGGTTTATTATGTATCCCCATTAGTTCCTAACAAGGCAGCAGCTACTCTTCCTGGGGTTTATTATGGATCCCCATTAGTTCCTGCCAAGGCAGCAGCTACTCTTCCTGGGGTTTATTATGGATCCCCATGAGTTCCTGCCAAGGCAGCAGCTACTCTTCCTGAGGTTTATTATGGATCCCCATTAGTTCCTGCCAAGGCAGCAGCTACTCTTCCTGGGGTTTATTATGGATCCCCATTAGTTCCTGCCAAGGCAGCAGCTACTCTTCCTGGGGTTTATTATGGATCCCCATTAGTTCCTGCCAAGGCAGCAGCTACTCTTCCTGGGGTTTATTATGGATCCCCATTAGTTCCTGCCAAGGCAGCAGCTACTCTTCCTGTGGTTTATTATGGATCCCCATCAGTTCCTGACAAGGCAGCAGCTACTCTTCCTGGGGTCCAGCAATATTAAGGCAGTTTATACAATTTTAAAACATTACAATACATTCACTGATTTCAGAACACACTGTTTGCCCTCAGGCCCCTACTCCACCACTACCACATATCTACAGTACTTAATCCATCTGTATGTATAGTGCGTTTGTTATCGTGTGTGTGTGTGTGTGTGTGTATGTGTGTGTGTGTGTGTGTGTGTGTGTGTGTGTGTGTGTGTGTGTGTGTGTGTGTGCTTGTGTGGTTGTGCGTGCGTGCGTGTGCGTGTGTGTGTGTGTGTGTGTGTGTGCCAATGTTTGCGTCTCTTAACAGTCCCCGTTGTTCCATATGGAGTATTTTTATCTGTTTTTTAAATCTGATTCTCCTGCTGCATCAGTTACCTGATGTGGAATAGAGTTCCATGTAGTCATGGCTCTATGTAGTACTGTGGAATAGAGTTCCATGTAGTCATGGCTCTATGTAGTACTGTCCACCTCCCATAGTCTGTTCTGGACTTGGGGACTGAAGAGACCTCTTGTGGCATGTCTTGTGGGGTATGAATGGGTGTCTGAGTCCAGGTACGACAAAACTAGGGCCTGTAGGACCTGCCTTGTTGATAGTGTTGTTAAGAAGGTAGAAACTAGGGCCTGTAGGACCTGCCTTGTTGATAGTGCTGTTAAGAATGTAGAAACTAGGGCCTGTAGGACCTGCCTTGTTGATAGTGCTGTTAAGAATGTAGAAACTAGGGCCTATAGGACCTGCCTTGTTGATAGTGTTGTTAAGAAGGTATAAACTAGGACCTGCCTTGTTGATAGTGTTGTTAAGAAGGTAGAAACTAGGGCCTGTAGGACCTTCCTTGTTGATAGTGCTGTTAAGAAGGTAGAAACTAGGACCTCTAGGACCTGCCTTGTTGATAGTGTTGTTAAGAAGGTAGAAACTAGGACCTGCCTTGTTGATAGTGTTGTTAAGAAGGTAGAAACTAGGGCCTGTAGGACGTGCCTTGTTGATAGGGTTGTTAAGAAGGTAGAAACTAGAACCTGTAGGACCTGCCTTATTGATAGTGTTGTTAAGAAGGTAGAAACTAGAACCTGTAGGACCTGCCTTGTTGATAGTGCTGTTAAGAAGGTAGAGCAGCGCTTTATTATGGACAGACTTCTCCCCATCTTAGCTACTGTTGTATCAATATGTTTTGACCATTACAGTTTACAATCCAGGGCTACTCCAAGCAGTTTAGTCATCTCAACTGCCTCAATTTACACATTATTTATTTCAAGATTTAACTGAGGTTTAGGGTTTAGTGAATGATTTGTTCCAAATACAATGCTTTTAGTTTTAGAAATATTTAGGACTAACTAATTCCTTGCCACCCACTCTGAAACTAACTGTAGCTATTTGTTAAGTGTTGCAGTGATTTCACTCGCTGTAGTAGCTGGCGTGTATAGTGTTGAGTCATACATAGACACTCTGGCTTTACTCAAAGCCAGTGGCATGTCATTAGTAAAGATTGAAAAAAGCAAGGGGCCTAAACAGCTGCCCTGGGGAATTCCTGATTCTACCTGGATAATGTTGGAGAGGCTTCCATTAAAGAACACCCTCTGTGTTCTGTTAGACAGGTAACTCTTTATCCACATTATAGCAGGGGGTGTAGAGGCTCAACACCCTCTGTGTTCTGTTAGACAGGTAACTCTTTATCCACATTATAGCAGGGGGTGTAGAGGCTCAACACCCTCTGTGTTCTGTTAGACAGGTAACTCTTTATCCACATTATAGCAGGGGGTGTAGAGGCTCAACACCCTCTGTGTTCTGTTAGACAGGTAACTCTTTATCCACATTATAGCAGGGGGTGTAAAGCCATAACACATATATTATTCCAGCAGCAGACTATGATCGAAAATGTAAAAAGCTGCACTGAAGTCTAACAAGACGCGAACAATCCACTTTCAAACTTGCGACGTATTTGGATTTAGACAAAACAAATCAAATTTGAACGATATAACTATAAACAAACAAACAATTCACGCAAGTTTGCTCAGAGTCTGGCAGTTGGGTGTCAAGTGAGCTCAGGATCTGGCAGCAGTGCCACGCCTGGGTGTCAGGTGAGCTCAGGATCTGGCAGCACACTAAACACCTGAAGTTCTTGTCAAATTTTTTCATTCCTACAAATAAATAGTCCTGTGTGGCTCTGACCATGGCGCTTCAAATGTCAGGATTGTTAGTTTAATTCCCATACACACTATACATACACGCTATACATACACACTATACATACACACTACACACATATAATATATATATATATAAGTGTCTGCTAAATTGTGTATTTTCCCTGTCTGTCTGTCTGTCTGTCTGTCTGTCTGTCTGTCTGTCTGTCTGTCTGTCTGTCTGTCTGTCTGTCTGTCTGTCTGTCTGTCTGTCTGTCTGTCTGTGTTTAAAGAGTACTTCTCCCAGCACCTTGGTGAATACGAGAAGGTCCTGGCAGCTCTGGAGGACCTCAACATGACAATACTGAAGGCTATGGGCAAGACCAAGAAGGTATGTCAACTCTAGGACTCTACTGGACACCTGACATTTACATCTGGAGAAGTAGTTATGGGCAGACATATACACGCAAAATGTACAATGTGGCCCCAGAGGATGTTCCTAAAGCGGTCCTCGATGGTAAAAAAAAGGGCAATTTTGTTAAAAGACAATACATACAGTATATTTCCTTCCATGCACTACAAACTCCTACGTTAAAAGCCTGTTTTCTCCAATAACAACATATCAAATTACTGCCTCCGGAAAGGACAGAGGAACAGACAGAGGGACACACATGTGTATTGAGGGGAGACAGACTGGTATATTGAGGGGAGGGACAGACAGTTATATTGAGGGGAGGGACAGACAGTTATATTGAGGGGAGGGACAGACAGTTATATTGAGGGGAGACGGACTGGTATATTGAGGGGAGGGACATACAGGTATATTGAGTGGGGCCAGACAGGTGTATTGATGGGATACAGCCAGGTGTATTGATGGGAGACAGACATGTATATTGAGTGGGGCCAGACAGGTATATTGAGCAGGGCTAGACAGGTATATTGAGTGGGGCCAGACAGGTATATTGAGGGGAGGGACACACATGTATATTGAGGGGAGGGACAGACAGGTATATTGAGGGGAGGGACAGACAGGTATATTGAGGGGAGGGACAGACAGGTGTATTGATGGGAGGGACATACTGGTGTTTGCAGAGGAGGGACAGACATGTATATTGAGTTGAGGGACAGACAGTTATATTGAGGGTAGACAGACAGGTGTATTGAGGGGAGGGAAAGACAGGTATATTGAGTTGAGGGACAGAAAGGTATATTGATGGGAGGGACAGACTGGTGTTTTTAGGGGAGGGACAGACTGGTGTTTTTAGGGGAGGGACAGACTGGTGTTTTAGGGGAGGGACAGACAGGTGTATTTAGGGGAGGGACAAACTGGTGTTTTTAGGGGAGGGACAGACAGGTGTTTGATGGGAGGGACAGACATGTGTTTTTAGGGGAGGGACAGACAGGTGTATTGATGGGAGGGACAGACAGGTGTATTGATGGGAGGGACAGACAGGTGTTTTTAGGGGAGGGACAGACAGGTGTATTGATGGGAGGGACAGACAGGTGTATTGATGGGAGGGACAGACAGGTATATTGAGGGGAGACAGACTGGTATATTGAGGGGAGGGACAGACAGTTATATTGAGGGGAGGGACATACAGGTATATTGAGTGGGGCCAGACAGGTGTATTGATGGGATACTGCCAGGTGTATTGATGGGAGACAGACAGGTGTATTGATGGGAGACAGACATGTATATTGAGTGGGGCCAGACAGGTATATTGAGCAGGGCTAGACAGGTATATTGAGGGGAGGGACAGACATGTATATTGAGGGGAGGGACAGACAGGTGTATTGATGGGAGGGACAGACAGGTATGTTAAGGGGAGGGACATACAGGTATATTGAGGGGAGGGACAGACAGGTGTATTGATGGGAGGGACATACAGGTATATTGAGGGGAGGGACAGACAGGTGTATTGATGGGAGGGACATACTGGTGTTTGCAGGGGAGGGACAGACATGTATATTGAGTTGAGGGACAGACAGGTATATTGAGGGTAGACAGACAGGTATATTGAGGGGAGGGACAGACAGGTATATTGAGGGGAGGGACAGACAGGTGTATTGATGGGAGGGACATACTGGTGTTTGCAGAGGAGGGACAGACATGTATATTGAGTTGAGGGACAGACAGGTATATTGAGGGTAGACAGACAGGTGTATTGAGGGGATGGAAAGACAGGTGTATTGAGGAGAGACAGACAGGTATATTGAGTTGAGGGACAGACTGGTGTTTTAGGGGAGGGACAGACAGGTGTATTTAGGGGAGGGACAGACTGGTATATTGAGGGGAGGGCCATACTGGTGTTTGCAGGGGAGGGACAGACATGTATATTGAGTTGAGGCACAGACAGGTATATTGAGGGTAGACAGACAGGTGTATTGAGGGGATGGAAAGACAGGTGTATTGAGGAGAGACAGACAGGTATATTGAGTTGAGGGACAGACTGGTGTTTTAGGGGAGGGACAGACAGGTGTATTTAGGGGAGGGACAGACTGGTATATTGAGGGGAGGGCCATACTGGTGTTTGCAGGGGAGGGACAGACATGTATATTGAGTTGAGGCACAGACAGGTATATTGAGGGTAGACAGACAGGTATATTGAGGGGATTGACAGACAGGTATATTGACGGGAGGGACAGACAGGTATATTGAGGGGAGGACAGACAGGATAGTGTTTAGAGGATAGAGGATAGGGGTTAGAGGATAGTGTTTAGAGGATAGAGGTTTAGAGGATAGGGTTTAGAGGATAGGGGTTAGAGGATAGTGTTTAGAGGATAGAGGATAGGGTTTAGAGGATAGAGGATAGGGTTTAGAGGATAGAGGATAGGGGTTAGAGGATAGAGTTTAGAGGATAGGGGTTAGAGGATAGAGGATAGGGGTTAGAGGATAGAGTTTAGAGGATAGGGGTTAGAGGATAGGGGTTAGAGGATAGGGGTTACAGGATAGGGGTTACAGCATAAGGGTTAGAGGATATGGGATAGGGTTTAGAGGATAGGGGTTAGAGGATAGGGTTTAGAGGGTTAGGGTTTAGAGGATAGGGTTTAGGGGATAGGGTTTAGAGGATAGGGGTTAGAGGATAGTGTTTAGAGGATAGAGGATAGGGTTTAGAGGATAGAGGGTAGGGTTTAGAGGATAGAGTTCAGAGGATAGGGTTTAGAGGATAGGGTTTAGAGGATAGGGGTTAGAGGATAGGGGTTAGAGGATAGGGGTTAGATGATAGAGAATAGGGTTTAGAGCATAGTGTTTAGTGGATAGTGGTTAGAGGATAGGGGTTAGAGGATAGGGGATAGAGGTTAAAGGATAGGGGTTAGAGGATAGGGGTTAGAGGATAGATGATAGGGGTTAGAGGATATGGGTTAGAGGATAGAGGATAGGGGTTTAGAGGATAGGGGTTTAGAGGATAGGGGTTAGAGGATAGGGGTTAGTGGATAGGGGTTAGAGGATAGGGTTTAGAGGATAGTGTTTAGAGGAAAGGGGTTAGAGGATAGAGGATAGGGTTTAGAGGATATGGGATAGGGTTTAGAGGATAGGGTTTAGAGGATAGGGTTTAGAGGATAGGGGTTAGAGGATAGGGTTTAGAGGATAGGGTTTAGAGGATAGGGGTTAGATGATAGGGGTTAGAGGATAGGGTTTAGAGGATAGGGGTTATAGGATATGGGTTAGAGGAGAGGGTTTAGAGGATAGGGGTTAGAGGTTAGGGGTTAGAGGATAGGGGATAGAGGTTAGAGGATAGGGTTTAGAGGATAGGGGTTAGAGGATAGAGGATAGGGGTTAGAGGATAGGGGTTAGAGGATAGAGGATAGGGGTTACAGGATAGGGGTTAGAGGAGAGGGTTTAGAGGATAGGGGTTAGAGGATAGGGGTTAGAGGATAGGGGATAGAGGTTAGAGGATAGGGTTTAGAGGATAGGGGTTAGAGGATAGAGGATAGGGGTTAGAGGATAGGGGTTAGAGGATAGAGGATAGGGGTTACAGGATAGGGGTTAGAGGATAGGGGTTAGAGGATAGAGGATAGGGGTTAGAGGATAGGGGTTAGAGGATAGAGGATAGGGGTTAGAGGATAGGGATTAGAGGATAGGGGATGATATGGGATGTAAGGGTTGGTTCCTCTCTCCGCCAGGACTACCAGGAAGCTCAGTAGGGTCTAGTGGTTGTAAGGGTTGGTTCCTCTCTCCTTCAGGACTATCAGGAAGCCACACACCTGGAGCAGTTTGTGACACGCTTCCTGTTAAAAGAGACCACCAATCAGCTCCACTCGCTGCAGAGCTCCCTGGAATGTGCCATGGAGACCACGGCCGAGCAAACCCGTCAGGAGAGGCAAGTCTTCTCTTCCCTTCTCCTCTCTTCCCCTCTCTTCTCTTCTCCTCTCTTCTCCTCTCCTCTCCTCTCTTCTCCTCTCTTCTCATCTTCTCCTCTCTTCTCTTCTGTTCTGTTCTCCTCTCTCCTCTTCTTTTCTCCTCTCGTCTCCTCTCTTCTCTTCTTCCCTCTTCTCTTCTCCCCTCTTCTCTTCTCCTCTCCTCTCCTATTCTGTTCTCCTGTTCTCTTCTCCTCTCCTCTCTTCTCCTCTCCTCTCTTCACTTCTCCTCTCTTCTCTTCTCTTCTCCTCTCTACTCTTCTCCTCTCTTCTCTCCTCTCTTCTCTTCTCCTCTCCTCTTTTCTCTTCTCTTCTCTTATCTTCTCTTCTCCTCTCTTCTCCTCTCTTATCTTCTCCTCTCTTCTCTTCTCTTCTCCTCTCTTCTCTTCTCTTCTCCTTTCTTCTCCTCTCTTCTCCTCTCTTCTCTCCTGTTCTGTTCTTCTCTCTTCTCCTCTCTTCGCCTCTCTTCTCTTCTCCTCTCTTCTCTTCTCCTCTATTCTCTTCTGTTCTGTTCTCCTCTCTTCTCTTCTCTTCTCTTCTCCTCTCTTCACTTCTCTTCTCTTCTCCTCTCTTTTCCTTTCTTCTCCTCTCTTCTCCTCTCTTCTCTTCTGTTCTGTTCTCCTCTCTTCTCCTCTTTTCTCCTTACCTTCTCCTCTCTTCTCCTTTCTTCTCCTCTCTTCTCCTCTCTTCTCTTCTGTTCTGTTCTCCTCTCTTCTCTTCTCTTCACCTCTCTTCTCTTCTCTTCTCCTCTCTTCTCCTGTCTTCTCCTCTCTTCTCCTCTCCTCTCTTCTCTTCTGTTCTCTTCTCCTCTCTTCTCTTCTCCTTTCTTCTCCTCTCTTCTCCTTTCTTCTCCTCATTTATCTTCTGTTCTGTTCTCCTCTCTTCTAAATCAAATCAAATCAAATTTATTTTTTATAGCCCTTCGTACATCAGCTGATATCTCAAAGTGCTATACAGAAACCCAGCCTAAAACCCCAAACAGCAAGCAATGCAGGTGTAGAAGCACGGTGGCTAGGAAAAACTCCCTAGAAAGGCCAAAACCTAGGAAGAAACCTAGAGAGGAACCAGGCTATGTGGGGTGGCCAGTCCTCTTCTGGCTGTGCCGGGTGGAGATTATAACAGAACATGGCCAAGATGTTCAACTGTTCATAAATGACCAGCATGGTCGAATAATAATAAGGCAGAACAGTTGAAACTGGAGCAGCAGCACAGTCAGGTGGACTGGGGACAGCAAGGAGTCATCATGTCAGGTATTCCTGGGGCATGGTCCTAGGGCTCAGGTCCTCCGAGAGAGAGAAAGAAAGAGAGAATTAGAGAGAGCATATGTGGGATGGCCAGTCCTCTTCTGGCTGTGCCGGGTGGAGATTATAACAGAACATGGCCAAGATTTTCAAATGTTCATAAATGACCAGCATGGTCGAATAATAATAAGGCAGAACAGTTGAAACTGGAGCAGCAGCACGGCCAGGTGGACTGGGGACAGCAAGGAGTCATCATGTCAGGTAGTCCTGGGGCATGGTCCTAGGGCTCAGGTCCTCCGAGAGAGAGAAAAAAAGAGAGAAGGAGAGAATTAGAGAACGCACACTTAGATTCACACAGGACACCGAATAGGACAGGAGAAGTACTCCAGATATAACAAACTGACCCTAGCCCCCCGACACATAAACTACTGCAGCATAAATACTGGAGGCTGAGACAGGAGGGGTCAGGAGACACTGTGGCCCCATCCGAGGACACCCCCGGACAGGGCCAAACAGGAAGGATATAACCCCACCCACTTTGCCAAAGCACAGCCCCCACACCACTAGAGGGATATCTTCAACCACCAACTTACCATCCTGAGACAAGGCTGAGTATAGCCCACAAAGACCTCCGCCACGGCACAACCCAAGGGGGGGCTCCAACCCGGACATGAAGATCACATCAGTGAATCAACCCACTCAGGTGACGCACCCCCTCCAGGGACGGCATGAGAGAGCCCCAGTAAGCCAGTGACTCAGCCCCTGTAATAGGGTTAGAGGCAGAGAATCCCATTGGAAAAAGGGGAACCGGCCAGGCAGAGACAGCAAGGGCGGTTCGTTGCTCCAGAGCCTTTCCGTTCACCCTCCCACTCCTGGGCCAGACTACACTCAATCATATGACCCACTGAAGAGATGAGTCTTCAGTAGAGACTTAAAGGTTGAGACCGAGTTTGCGTCTCTGACATGGGTAGGCAGACCGTTCCATAAAAATGGAGCTCTATAGGAGAAAGCCCTGCCTCCAGCTGTTTGCTTAGAAATTCTAGGGACAATTAGGAGGCCTGCGTCTTGTGACCGTAGTATACGTGTAGGTATGTACGGCAGGACCAAATCAGAGAGATAGGTAGGAGCAAGCCCATGTAATGCTTTGTAGGTTAGCAGTAAAACCTTGAAATCAGCCCTTGCTTTGACAGGAAGCCAGTGTAGAGAGGCTAGCACTGGAGTAATATGATCACATTTTTTGGTTCTAGTCAGGATTCTAGCAGCCGTATTTAGCACTAACTGGAGTTTATTTAGTGCTTTATCCAGGTAGCCGGAAAGTAGAGCATTGCAGTTGTCTAACCTAGAAGTGACAAAAGCATGGATTAATTTTTCTGCATCATTTTTGGACAGAAAGTTTCTGATTTTTGCAATGTTACGTAGATGGAAAAAAGCTGTCCTTGAAATGGTCTTGATATGTTCTTCAAAAGAGAGATCAGGGTCCAGAGTAACGCCGAGGTCCTTCACAGTTTTATTTGAGACGACTGTACAACCATTAAGATTAATTGTCAGATTCAACAGAAGATCTCTTTTTTTCTTGGGACCTAGAACAAGCATCTCTGTTTTGTCCGAGTTTAAAAGAAGAAAGTTTGCAGCCATCCACTTCCTTATGTCTGAAACACATTCTTCTAGCAAGGGCAATTTTGGGGCTTCACCATGTTTCATTGAAATGTACAGCTGTGTGTCATCCGCATAGCAGTGAAAGTTAACATTATGTTTTCGAATAAAATATATAGTGAAAACAATAGTGGTCCTAAAACGGAACCTTGAGGAACACCGAAATGTACAGTTGATTTGTCAGAGGACAAACCATTCACAGAGACAAACTGATATCTTTCCGACAGATAAGATCTAAACCAGGCCAGAACCCTATCTCTTGTCTTCTCCTCTCTTCTCTTCTCCTCTCTTCTCCTTTCTTCTCCTCTCTTCTCTTCTCCTCTTCTCTCCTCTCCTCTCCTCTCCTCTCTTCTCTTCTCCTCTCTTCTCCTCTCTTCTCCTCTCTTCTCTTCTCCTCTCTTCTCTTCTCCTCTCTTCTCCTCACTTCTCTTATCCTCTCTTCTCTTCCCTTCTCCCCCTCTCTTCTCTTCTCCTCTCTTCCCTTCTTCTCTTCTTCTCTCTTCTCTTCCCTTATTCTTTTCTCTTCTCTTCTCCTCTCTTCTCCTCTCCTCTCTTCTCCTCTCTTCTCTTCTCTTCTCTTCTCTTCTTCTCTTCGCCTCCCTTCTTTTCTCTTCTCTCTTCTCCTCTCTTCTCCTCTCTTCTCTTCTCCTCTCTTCTCCTCTCCTATCTTTTCCTCTCTTCTCTTCTCCTCTCTTCTCTTCCCTTCTTCTTTTCTCTTCTCTTCTCCTCTCTTCTCCTCTCCTCTCCTCTCTTCTCCTCTCTTCTCTTCTCTTCTCTTCTCTTCTCTTCTCTTCACTTCTCTTCTCTTCTCTTCTCCTCTCCTCTCCTCTCCTATCCTCTCCCCTCCTCTCCTCTCCTCTCCTCTCTTCTCTTCTCTTCTCTTCTCTTATCTTCTCTTCTCTTCTCCTCTCTTCTCTTCTCTTCTCTTCTCTTCTCCTCTCTTCTCATCTATTCTCCTTTCTTCTCCTCTCCTCTCCTCTCTTCTCTTCTGTTCTGTTCTCCTCTCTTCTCCTCTCTTCTCTTCTCTTCTCTTCTCCTTTCTTCTCCTCTCTTCTCCTCTCTTCTCTTCTGTTCTGTTCACCTCTCTTCTCCTCTCTTCTCTTCTCCTATCTTCTCCTTTCTTCTCCTCTCTTCTCCTTTCTTCTCCTCTCCTCTCCCCTATTTTATTCTCTTCAGTCAGTCAGTCAGTCAGTATGTGATGAGTGATGAGTGCTCTCCATCCAGACAAACCTCTGAGGGGATTTCTGCTTTATGTCTGTGTCTACGCAATTAGTGTGTGTGTGTGTTGTGTTTGTGCTGTGTTTTGGGTGTGTTGTGTGTTTTGTTTGTGTTGTGTTTGTGTGTGTGTGACGTGTTGTGTTTTTTGTGTGTTGTGTGATGTGTGTGTTGTGTTGTGTTTTTTGTGTGTTGTGTGCTGTGTGTGTTGTGTTGTGTTTTGTGTGTGTTCTTGTGATGTGTTTGGTGTGTTGTGTTTGGTGTGTTGTTTTGTATTTTGTTTGTTGTGTGTTGTGTTGTGTTTTGTGTGTGTTCTTGTGTTTTGTGTGTTGTTTTGTGTGTTGTGTTGTGTTTGGTGTGTTGTTTTGTGTTGTGTGTTGTGTTTTGTGTGTTGTGTGTTGTTTTGTGTGTTGTGTTGTGTTGTGTTTTGTGTGTTGTGTGTTGTTTTATGTTGTGTTGCGTGTTGTGTTTTGTGTGTTGTGTGTTGTGTTGTGTGTTGTGTGTTGTTTTGTGTGTTGTGTGTTGTTTTATGTTTTGTGTGTTGTTTTGTGTGTTGTGTTGTGTTGTGTTTTGTGTGTTGTGTGTTGTTTTATGTTGTGTTGCGTGTTGTGTTTTGTGTGTTGTGTGTTGTTTTGTGTGTTGTGTTGTGTTTTGTGTGTTGTGTGTTGTTTTATGTTGTGTTGCGTGTTGTGTTTTGTGTGTTGTGTGTTGTGTTGTGTGTTGTGTGTTGTTTTGTGTGTTGTGTTGTGTTGTGTTTTGTGTGTTGTGTGTTGTTTTATGTTGTGTTGCGTGTTGTGTGTTGTGTGTTGTGTTGTGTGTTGTGTTTTGTGTGTTGTGTGTTGTTTTGTGTGTTGTGTGTTGTTTTGTGTGTTGTGTGTTGTTTTGTGTGCTGTGTTGTGTGTTGTGTTTTGTGTGTTGTGTGTTGTTTTGTGTGTTGTGTGTTGTTTTGTGTGTTGTGTGTTGTGTTGTGTTTTGTGTGTTGTGTTGTGTTGTGTGTTGTGTTTTGTGTGTTGTGTTTTGTGTGTTGTGTGTTGTGTTGTGTGTTGTGTTTTGTGTGTTGTGTGTTGTTTTGTGTGTTGTGTGTTGTTTTGTGTGTTGTGTTGTCTTTTGTGTGTTGTGTTTTGTGTGTTGTGTGTTGTGTTTTGTGTGTTGTGTGTTGTGTTTGGTGTGTTGTGTTATGTGTTGTGTGTTGTGTTGTATTGTGTTGTTTTGTGTGTTGTGTTTTGTGTGTTGTGTTTTGTGTGTTGTGTTGTGTTGTGTGTTGTGTTTTGTGTTGTGTTTTGTGTGTTGTGTTGTGTTGTGTGTGTTGTATTGTGTTGTATTGTGTTGTTTTGTGTGTTGTGTTTTGTGTGTTGTGTTGTATTGTGTTGTGTGTGTTGTATTGTGTTTTGTGTGTTGTGTGTTGTGTGTTGTGTTTGGTGTGTTGTATTGTGTTTTGTGTGTGTTCTTGTGTGGTTCAGTTGGTAGAGCATGGCTCTTGTATTCATGCATGACTGTAAATTGCTCTGGATACAAGCATAATGTGTTATATATTACCTACCCTATGTTGGGTAATGTGTGTCTTAGCAGTCTGATTAGCTGGCTCTGTGTAGCATGCCTCTAGGGTCATTAGTAACAGTGTGACTCACCAGATCTGGTCTGAATGTTGGTTGAATTTAGATCGGAGGTCAGCTCTGTCCGTGCCCTGGGAAGCAGCGGCTTCTTTTAGAACACTCACAACGTTCTGAATCAGAATGGAGAACCCAGGCTGCCACAGCGCTGGTTTTTGTTCTAGCACCTGGGTGATGGCATGTCATGCTTCAGAACTGGGTGAGAATGGAACAGAATTCTCTACTCTACTCTACTCTACTCTACTCTACTCTACTCTACTCTACTCTACTCCTTTCCTCTTCTCCCTTCCTCTCCTCTCCTCCTTTCCTCTTCTCATATCCTTGTCTCCTGTGCTCTCCTCCTCTCCTTCTCTCCACTCCTCCTCTCCTCTTCTCCCCTCGTCCCATCCCCTCCTCTCCTCTCCTCTCCTCTCCTCTCCTCTCCTCTCCTCTCCTCTCCTTTCCTCTTCTCATATCCCTTCCTCCTCCCCCCTCCTCCTCTCAGCTCCTGTCCCAATCACGGACCCTGAGTCCCAATCCCTGAGTCCCAATCCCGAGTCCCAGTCCCAGAGTCCCTGAGTCCCAGTCCCTGAGTCCCAGTCCTTGAGTCCCAGTCCCTGAGTCCCAATCCCTGAATCCCAGTCCCTGAGTCCCAGTCCCTGAGTCCCAGTCCCTGAATCCCAGTCCCTGAATCCCAGTCCCTGAGTCCCAGTCCCTGAGTCCCAGTCCCTGAGTCCCTGAGTCCCAGTCCCTGAATCCCAGTCCCTGAATCCCAGTCCCTGAGTCCCAATCCATGAGTCCCAATCCCTGAGTCCCAGTCCCCGAGTCCCAGTCCCTGAGTCCCAGTCCCTAAATCCCAGTCCCTGATTCTCAGTCCCTAAATCCTAGTCCCTGACTCCCAGTCCCAGTCCAGCAGCCATCTTTAAACACCATTCCAGATATAACAACATTTCTCTTGTTTGGAGAAATTCAGTAGCTGGAATCCCAATTTGCTCCAATAGAGAATTTAGTAGCAAAGCATCGTCTCAGCAGGTAGATGAACTCTGTCACAATCTCTGATGTGTCTAAGGCCCATTTTCTATTCTGTCTGATGTCTCTAGCCAGGTTCACTGTGGAGCTGTGTGTGTGTGTGGGTGCGTGTGTGTGTGTGTGTTTACGTATGTGCGTACGTGTGAACTTGTGCGTGTGTGTGTCTGGCTGCAGGATGAAAGGATGCAGACCACTCAGGTGACCACATTGGGGGGGGGGACCTCTGGAACTCCACCATTCAGACTGGAAACCTCTGGTTATATACACTCTGGTAGTTTGGGAAGAGATCCTTGTTCTTATTTCTCTGTTGAAATGACTAAATCCCTCAGAGACAGGACCAATGCCCTTCCTATGAGACCTGCTAATGTTTTTCCTTTGAAGAGTACCTCATCAGCAGTCAGGAAATGTCCATTTAAAAGCAAATATTCTCACATATATGTGACTCGTTTCAGGGAATTGTTTTACTTTATTTTATTTCACCTTTATTTAACCAGGTATTTATATATATAACCCTTTATTTAACCAGGTATTTATATATATAACCCTTTATTTAACTAGGTATTTATATATATAACCCTAACCCTTTATTTAACCAGGTATTTATATATATAACCCTTTATTTAACCAGGTATTTATATATATAACCCTTTATTTAACCAGGTATTTATATATATAACCCTTTATTTAACCAGGTATTTATATATATAACCCTTTATTTAACCAGGTATTTATATATATAACCCTTTATTTAACCAGGTATTTATATATATAACCCTTTATTTAACCAGGTATTTATATATATAACCCTTTATTTAACCAGGTATTTATATATATAACCCTTTATTTAACCAGGTATTTATATATATAACCCTATATTTAACCAGGTATTTATATATATAACCCTTTATTTAACCAGGTATTTATATATATAACCCTTTATTTAACCAGGTATTTATATATATAACCCTTTATTTAACCAGGTATTTATATATATAACCCTTTATTTAACCAGGTATTTATATATATAACCCTTTATTTAACCAGGTATTTATATATATAACCCTTTATTTAACCAGGTATTTATATATATAACCCTTTATTTAACCAGGTATTTATATATATAACCCTTTATTTAACCAGGTATTTATATATATAACCCTTTATTTAACCAGGTATTTATATATATAACCCTTTATTTAACCAGGTATTTATATATATAACCCTTTATTTAACCAGGTATTTATATATATAACCCTTTATTTAACCAGGTATTTATATATATAACCCTTTATTTAACCAGGTATTTATATATATAACCCTTTATTTAACCAGGTATTTATATATATAACCCTTTATTTAACCAGGTATTTATATATATAACCCTTTATTTAACCAGGTATTTATATATATAACCCTTTATTTAACCAGGTATTTATATATATAACCCTTTATTTAACCAGGTATTTATATATATAACCCTTTATTTAACCAGGTATTTATATATATAACCCTTTATTTAACCAGGTATTTATATATATAACCCTTTATTTAACCAGGTATTTATATATATAACCCTTTATTTAACCAGGTATTTATATATATAACCCTTTATTTAACCAGGTATTTATATATATAACCCTTTATTTAACCAGGTATTTATATATATATAACCCTTTATTTAACCAGGTATTTATATATATATAACCCTTTATTTAACCAGGTATTTATATATATAACCCTTTATTTAACCAGGTATTTATATATATAACCCTTTATTTAACCAGGTATTTATATATATAACCCTTTATTTAACCAGGTATTTATATATATATAACCCTTTATTTAACCAGGTATTTATATATATAACCCTTTATTTAACCAGGTATTTATATATAGAACCCTTTATTTAACCAGGTATTTATATATATAACCCTTTATTTAACCAGGTAGACTAGTTGAGAACAAGTTCTCATTTACAAATGCGACCTGGCCAAGATAAAGCATAGCAGTGCGACACAAACAACAACACAGAGATACACATGGAATAAACAAACATACAGTCAATAATACAGTAGAAAAGTCTATATACAGCGTGTGCAAATGAGGTAAGATAATGGAGGTAATAGATATGCATAGTGGTGACATAATTTTAAAAAAAGGCCATGGTGGCGAAGTAATTACAATATAGCAATTAAACACTGGAATGGTAGATGAGCAGAAGATTAATATGCAAGTAGAGATACTGGGGTGCAAAGAAGCAAGATAAATCAATAAATTCAGTATGGGGATGAGGTAGTTGGATGGGATATTTATAGATGGGCTATGTACAGGTGCAGTGATCTGTGAGCTGCTCTGACAGCTGGTGCTTAAAGCTAGTGAGGGAGATAAGTGTTTCCAGTTTCAGAGATTTTTGTAGTTCGTTCCAGTCATTGGCAGCAGAGAACTGGAAGGAAACACTACCTAAGGAATAATTGGTTTTGGGGGTGACCAGAGAGATATACCTGCTGGAGCGCGTGCTAGAGGTGGGTGTTGCTATTGTGATCAGTGAGCTGAGAAAAGGCGGGGCCTAGCAGAGACTTGTAGATGACTTGGAGCCAGTGGGTTTGGCGACGAATATGAAGCGAGGGCCAGCCAACGAGAGCGTACAGGTCGCAGTGGCGGGTAGTGTATGGGGCTTTGGTGACAAAACGGATGGCACTGTGATAGACTGCATCCAATTTGTTGAGTAGGGTGTTGGAGGTTATTTTGTAAATGACATCACCGTAGTCAAGGATCGGTAGGATAGTCAGTTTTATGAGGGTATGTTTGGCTGCATGAGTGAAGGATGCTTTGTTGCAAAATAGGAAGCCGATTCTAGATTTAATTTTGGATTGGAGATGTTTAATGTGAGTCTGGAAGGAGAGTTTAGTCTAACCAGACACCTAGGTATTTGTAGTTGTCCACATATTCTAAGTCAGAACCGTCCAGAGTAGTGATGTTGGATGGGCGGGCAGGTGCGGGCAGCAATCGGTTTAAGAGCATGCATTTAGTTTTACTTGTGTTTAAGAGCAGTTGGATGCCAAGGAAGGAGAGTTATATGGCATTGAAGCTCGTCTGGAGGTTAGTTAACACAGTGTCCAAAGAAGGGCCAGATGTATACTGAATGGTGTCGCCTGCGTAGAGGTGGATCAAAGAATCACCAGCAGCAAGAGTGACATCATTGTTATATACAGAGAAAAGAGTCGGCTCGAGAATTGAACCATTGTGGTACCCCCATAAAGACTGCCAGAGGTCCGGACAACAGGCCCTCCGATTTGACATACTGACTTCTATCAGAGAAGTAGTTGGTGAACCAGGCAAGGCAATCATTTGAGAAACCAAGGCTGTTGAGTCTGTCAATAAGAATGTTGTGATTGACAGAGTCAAAAGCCTTAGCCAGGTCGATGAATACGGCTGCACAGTAATGTCTCTTATCGATGGCGGTTATGATATCATTTAGGACCTTGAGCGTGGCTGAGGTGCACCCATGAAGGTACTGTGGGATTCGAAATGGTCGGTAATCTGTTTGTTAACTTGGCTTTCCTTACTTAGTAAGGCAGGGTAGGATAGATATAGGTCTGTAGCAGTTTGGGTCTAGAGTGTCTCCCCCTTTGAAGTGGGGGATGACCGCGGCAGCTTTCCAATCTATGGGAATCTCAGACGATACGAAAGAGAGGTTGAACAGGCTGGTATTAGGGTTTGCAACAATTTTGGCAGATCATTTTAGAAAGAGAGTGTCCAGAATGTCTAGCCCGGCTGAATTGTAGGGGTCCAGATCTTGCAGCTTTTCAGAACATCAGCTATCTAGATTTGGGAGAAGGAGAAGTGGGGGAGGTTTGGGCGAGTTGCTGTGGGGAGCGCAGGGCTGTTGACCGGGGTAGGGGTAGCCAGGTGAAAAGCATGGCCAATCGTAGAAAAATGCTTATTGAAATGATCAATTATAGTGGTTTTATCAGTGGTGACAGTGTTACCTAGCCCCAGTGCAGTGGGCAGCTGGGAGGAGGTGCTCTTATTCTCAATGGACTTTACATTGTCCCAGAACTTTTTTTGAGTTTGTGCTACAGGATGCAAATTTCTGTTTGAAAAAGCTAGCCTTAGCTTTCCTAACTGCCTGTGTTGGATTTGTTCCTAACTTCCCTGAAAAGTTGCATATCACGGGGGCTATTCGATGCTAATGCAGAACGCCACAGGATGTTTTTGTGCTGGTCGAGGGCAGTCGGGTCTGGAGTGAACCAAGGACTATATCTGTTCCTGGTTCTACATTTTTTGAACGGGGCATGCCTATTTAAGATGGTGAGGAAAGCACTTTTAAAGAACAACCAGGCATCCTCTACTGACGGGATGAGGTCAATATCTTTCCAGGATACCCGGGCCAGGTCGATTAGAAAGGCCTGCTCGCTGAAGTGTTTTAGGGAGCGTTTGACAGTGATGAAGGGTGGTTGTTTGACCTCAGACCCATTACGGATGCAGGCAATGAGGCAGTGATCGCTGAGATCTTGGTTGAAAACAGCAGAGGTGTATTTGGAGGGCAAGTTGGTTAGGATGATATCTATGAGGGTGCCCGTGTTTACCCATTTGGGAGATTGAGGGCATCAAGCTTAGATTGTAGGATGGCCGGGGTGTTAAGCATGTCACAGTTTAGGTCACCTAGCAGCACGAGCTCTGAGGATAGATGGGGTTCACTACTTCACAGGAGAGCCGTTTAAAAAAAAATCAAAATGCTTTCATAGGCAGAAATGCCTTCTGGAACATGTGATCATGAGGGGAGTAGTTCAAAGACCGGGTACAGCACTGGTTCGAATCCAGGCTGTATCACAACCAGCCGTGATTGGGAATCACATAGGGCGGTGCACAATTGGCCCAGCATCATCTGGTGTAGGCAGTCATTGTGAATAAGAATGTGTTCTTAATGTACTTGGCTAGTTAAATAAAGGTTAAATATATATATGTTTAAATACGAATAAAATTATTAAATTATGATTCTAGTTGGTTTAGACAAAGAGAGCAACCTTCCTGCAACCATGACAGGCTGAGATAATGAGTGGGCTGGACATGCCGAGAGACGAGTTTGGATTGGTCTGCCTTATAGCTTCTGTCTATTTTAGCTGGTCAGTATGTCTAGGTAATCCTGTCTAACGCTCCTTTTAAAAACAATGTATTGTGTAGTAAAACTGCATGACTTTCCACTTCAGTGGAATTTGAGTACGATAGCTATGGAGATGGAGAAAACACCCGTCTGGATTACATCATCAGACTAGAGGGCAACCATGCATGGCATCAGACAGGAGATGCGTCCATCGATGAATGATGTAAGATCGTCTAGCTAGCTATTTTCAGATATTACACATTTCTAATTTTGACCGAAAGTGGTTTAATTTCAAGTTAAAGGGTACTCTTAACTATCTAGATAATGTTAGCTGGCTAGCTAACGTTACGTGTATGATCTTATTATTCGTATCTCAGAGCCATTTGCCTGGTTAGCTATAGCCTAATGTTAGCTAGCTAACATTGAACCTGGTTGGTTAGCTACCTGCAGATTCATGCAGGGTAGTAATGTCATGAGTTGGGATTATGGTTCATTGTTTACCTAGCTAGCTAGCTACATGTTTTAACAAAAGACTCTACTATGCAAGTAAACATTTTGGGTGTGTTTGTAAATTATGTCTGGCCATCTACTCCGATTTCAGGGCACTCTTGTTTAATTACATTTTAGGCTATTTGAGGAGTGAATAGAAACATATTTGGACTTGTTTTAACAAAGTTTAGCGGTAGATTTTCGGATTCCTTCCTCTGCATGTTGAATGAGTGGATTACTCAAATCGATGGCGCCAACTAAACATACTTTTTGGGATATAAAGAAGGATTTTATCTAACAAAACACCATATTTTATAGCTGGGACCCTTTGGATGACAAATCAGAAGAAAGATTTTCAAATCTTGGGGCGGCAGGGTAGCCTAGTGGTTAGAGCGTTGGTTGCAAGTTCAAATCCCCGAGCTGACAAGGTACAAATCTGTCGTTCTGCCCCTGAACAGGCAGTTAACCCACTGTTCCCAGGCCGTCATTGAAAATAAAAATGTGTTAAAGAGATGGGTGGGGCTAAAGCTTAACATGGTTTGAACGATGCTGAATGCCTCTAGACAAAGAAGAGCTCTCCAGTAGTAGTACCAAAACAATCAAAGGCCATTTTTCTCAAAAGTGAGTTTACAAGTTTGTCAACTTTCAAAGCATAATTATTTTCTCATTTTTCCTCAACTGTAGCATATCACTTTGTAGCTTTGAGGCTTTGAGGCCCTACTTTTATGTAAAAAAACACAAAAAAACAATTTCAAATGTTGCTACATAAGAACGAATCGAGCCGGTCAGTCACATATTCACATATACTGTATTCACATATATTCACACATATTTACTTGCGTTCACATAATTAAATGCTGTTTAGTATACATACTGTATATCACATGATGATTGTTTATGCAGCAGCGTCACACAAACAACCAGGGGGTCAAATCAGTGCATCGTATCGTGCTGAACCTAACCTATTGTCATCTGAGGATAATGTTAAGTGACGCAGCCCACGGCTACCTAGCCCCTGTGTCACTGGCACTGAGAGATGTAGCACTCCGCTGGCCACCACAGACCTGGATGGGTTCAAATATACTGAACAAAAAACAGAAATGTAACATGTAAAGTGTTGGTCACATGTTTCATGAGCTGAAATAAAAGATCCCAGAAATGTTCCATGCGCACAAAAAGCTTATTTCTATCAAATGTTTGTTACCATCCATGTTAGTGAGCATTTCTCCTTTGCCAAGATAATCCATCCACCTGGCAGCTGTGGCATATCAAGGAGCTAATTAAACAGCATGATCATTTCACAGGTGCACCTTGTGCTGGGGACAATCAAAAGCCACTCTAAAATGTGAAGCTTTGTCACACAACAGAATGCCACAGACGTCTCAAGTTTTGAGGGAGAGTGCAATTGGCATGCTGACTGCAGGAATGTCCACCAGAGCTGTTGCCAGATAATTGAATCTTCAATTCTCTGCCAGAAGCTGCCTCCAACGTCAGCGGGTTTGCTGATGTCAATGTTGTGAACAGTGTGCCCCATGGTGGTGGTGGTGTTATGGTATGGGCAGGCATAAGGGCAGGCTTTTTATCAAAGTCAATTTGAATGCACAGAGATCCTCTGTGACAAGATCCTGATGCCCATTCATCCGCCGCCATCACTTCATGCACAGCTCCATGTCGCAAGGACCTGTACATAAATCCTGGAAGCTGAAAATGTCCCAGTTCTTCCATGGCCTGTATACTCACCAGACATGTCACCCATTGAGCATGTTTGGGGTGCTCTGGATTGACGTGTACGACAGAGTGTTCCAGTTTCTGCCAATATCCAACGACTTCGCACACTGACTGCTTTACTGATACTTTTTTTTTTTAAAAGGTGTCTGTGACCAACAGATGCATATCTGTATTCAAATTAAATCAAATCACATTGTATTGGTCACGTACACATGTTTAGCAGATGTTATTGCGGGTGTGTAATTGGTCACATGGTCAGCAGATGTTATTGGTCACATACACATGGTCAGCAGATGTTATTGGTCACATACACATGGTCAGCAGATGTTATTGGTCACATACACATGGTTAGCAGATGTTATTGGTCACATACACATGGTCAGCAGATGTTATTGGTCACATACACATGGTCAGCAGATGTTATTGGTCACATGGTCAGCAGATGTTATTGGTCACATACACATGGTTAGTAGATGTTATTGGTCACATACACATGGTCAGCAGATGTTATTGGTCACATACACATGGTCAGCAGATGTTATTGGTCACATGGTCAGCAGATGTTATTGGTCACATACACATGGTTAGTAGATGTTATTGGTCACATACACATGGTCAGCAGATGTTATTGGTCACATACACATGGTCAGCAGATGTTATTGGTCACATGGTCAACAGATGTTATTGGTCACATGGTTAGCAGATGTTATTGGTCACATACACATGGTTAGCAGAAGTTATTGGTCACATGGTCAACAGATGTTATTGGTCACATGGTTAGCAGATGTTATTGGTCACATACACATGGTCAGCAGATGTTATTGTGGGTGTAGTGAAATGCTTGTGCTTCTAGCTCCGACAGTGCAGTAATATCTAACAAGTAAAATATAACAGTTTTACAACATATACCCAAAATACACGTAAATCTAAGTAAGGAATGGAGTAAGGAATGGAAGGAGTGGAGTAAGGAATGGAAGGAGTGGAGTAAGGAATGGAAGGAGTGGAGTAAGAAAAGGAAGGAGTGGGGTAAGGAATGGATTAAGGAATGGATTAAGGAATGGAAGGAGTGGAGTAAGGAATGGAAGGAGGGAAGTAAGGAATGGATTAAGGAATGGAAGGAGTGGAGTAAGGAATGGAAGGAGTGGAGTAAGGAATGGATTAAGGAATGGAAGGAGTGGAGTAAGGAATGGATTAAGGAATGGAAGGAGTGGAGTAAGGAATGGATTAAGGAATGGAAGGAGTGGAGTAAGGAATGGAAGGAGTGGAGTAAGAAAAGGAAGGAGTGGGGTAAGGAATGGATTAAGGAATGGATTAAGGAATGGAAGGAGTGGAGTAAGGAATGGAAGGAGGGAAGTAAGGAATGGATTAAGGAATGGAAGGAGTGGAATAAGGAATGGAAGGAGTGGAGTAAGGAATGGATTAAGGAATGGAAGGAGTGGAGTAAGGAATGGAAGTAGTGGAGTAAGGAATGGATTAAGGAATGGAAGGAGTGGAGTAAGGAATGGATTAAGGAATGGAAGGAGTGGAGTAAGGAATGGATTAAGGAATGGAAGGAGTGGAGTAAGGAATGGTTTAAGGAATGGAAGGAGTGGAGTAAGGAATGGAAGGAGTGGAGTAAGGAATGGAATAAGGAATGGAAGGAGTGGAGTAAGGAATGGATTAAGGAATGGAAGGAGTGGAGTAAGGAATGGAAGGAGTGGACTAAGGAATGGAGTAAGGAATGGAAGGAGTGGAGTAAGGAATGGAAGGAGGGGAGTAAGGAATGGATTAAGGAATGGAAGGAGTGGAGTAAGGAATGGAAGGAGTGGAGTAAGGAATGGAAGGAGTGGAGTAAGGAATGGAAGGAGTGGAGTAAGGAGTGGAGTAAGGAATGGAAGGAGGGGAGTAAGGAATGGATTAAGGAATGGAAAGAGTGGAGTAAGGAATGGATTAAGGAATGGAAGGAATGGAGTAAGGAATGGATTAAAGAATGGAAGAAGTGGAGTAAGGAATGGATTAAGGAATGGAAGGAGTGGAGTAAGGAATGGATTAAGGAATGGAAGAAGTGGAGTAAGGAATGGAAGGAGTGGAGTAAGGAGTGGAGTAAGGAATGGAAGGAGGGGAGTAAGGAATGGATTAAGGAATGGAAGGAGTGGAGTAAGGAATGGAAGGAGGGGAGTAAGGAATGGATTAAGGAATGGAAGGAGTGGAGTAAGGAATGGAAGGAGTGGAGTAAGGAATGGATTAAGGAATGGAAGGAGTGGAGTAAGGAATGGATTAAGGAATGGAAGGAGTGGAGTAAGGAATGGAAGGAGTGGAGTAAGGAATGGAAGGAGTGGAGTAAGGAATGGATTAAGGAATGGAAGAAGTGGAGTAAGGAATGGATTAAGGAATGGAAGGAGTGGAGTAAGGAATGGATTAAGGAATGGAAGGAGGGGAGTAAGGAATGGATTAAGGAATGGAAGGAGGGGAGTAAGGAATGGAAGGAGTGGAGTAAGGAATGGATTAAGGAATGGAAGGAGTGGAGTAAGGAATGGAAGGAGTGGAGTAAGGAATGGATTAAGGAATGGAAGGAGTGGAGTAAGGAATGGAAGGAGTGGAGTAAGGAATGGAAGGAGTGGAGTAAGGAATGGATTAAGGAATGGAAGGAGTGGAGTAAGGAATGGATTAAGGAATGGAAGGAGTGGAGTAAGGAATGGATTAATGAATGGAAGGAGGGGAGTAAGGAATGGAAGGAGGGGAGTAAGATATGGATTAAGGAATGGAAGGAGTGGAGTAAGGAATGGATTAAGGAATGGAAGGAGTGGAGTAAGGAATGGATTAAGGAATGGAAGGAGTGGAGTAAGGAATGGAAGGAGTGGAGTAAGGAATAGATTAAGGAATGGAAGGATTGGAGTAAGGAATGGATTAAGGAATGGAAGGAGTGGAGTAAGGAATGGATTAAGGAATGGAAGGAGTGGAGTAAGGAATGGAGTAAGGAATGGAAGGAGTGGAGTAAGGAATGGATTAAGGAATGGAAGGAGTGGAGTAAGGAATGGAAGGAGTGGAGTAAGGAATGGATTAAGGAATGGAAGGAGTGGAGTAAGGAATGGAGTAAGGAATGGAAGGAGGGGAGTAAGGAATGGATTAAGGAATGGAAGGAGTGGAGTAAGGAATGGATTAAGGAATGGAAGGAGTGGAGTAAGGAATGGAAGGAGTGGAGTAAGGAATGGATTAAGGAATGGAAGGAGTGGAGTAAGGAATGGAAGGAGTGGAGTAAGGAATTGATTAAGGAATGGAAGGAGTGGAGTAAGGAATGGAGTAAGGAATGGAAGGAGGGGAGTAAGTAATGGATTAAGGAATGGAAGGAGTGGAGTAAGGAATGGAAGGAGTGGAGTAAGGAATGGAAGGAGTGGAGTAAGGAATGGATTAAGGAATGGAAGGAGTGGAGTAAGGAATGGAAGGAGTGGAGTAAGGAATGGATTAAGGAATGGAAAGAGTGGAGTAAGGAATGGAAGGAGTGGAGTAAGGAATGGAAGGAGTGGAGTAAGGAATGGAAGGAGTGGAGTAAGGAATGGATTAAGGAATGGAAGGAGTGGAGTAAGGAATGGATTAAGGAATGGAAGGAGTGGAGTAAGGAATGGATTAAGGAATGGAAGGAGTGGAGTAAGGAATGGAAGGAGTGGAGTAAGAAAAGGAAGGAGTGGGGTAAGGAATGGATTAAGGAATGGATTAAGGAATGGAAGGAGTGGAGTAAGGAATGGAAGGAGGGAAGTAAGGAATGGATTAAGGAATGGAAGGAGTGGAATAAGGAATGGAAGGAGTGGAGTAAGGAATGGATTAAGGAATGGAAGGAGTGGAGTAAGGAATGGAAGTAGTGGAGTAAGGAATGGATTAAGGAATGGAAGGAGTGGAGTAAGGAATGGATTAAGGAATGGAAGGAGTGGAGTAAGGAATGGATTAAGGAATGGAAGGAGTGGAGTAAGGAATGGAAGGAGTGGAGTAAGGAATGGAATAAGGAATGGAAGGAGTGGAGTAAGGAATGGATTAAGGAATGGAAGGAGTGGAGTAAGGAATGGAAGGAGTGGACTAAGGAATGGAGTAAGGAATGGAAGGAGTGGAGTAAGGAATGGAAGGAGGGGAGTAAGGAATGGATTAAGGAATGGAAGGAGTGGAGTAAGGAATGGAAGGAGTGGAGTAAGGAATGGAAGGAGTGGAGTAAGGAATGGAAGGAGTGGAGTAAGGAGTGGAGTAAGGAATGGAAGGAGGGGAGTAAGGAATGGATTAAGGAATGGAAAGAGTGGAGTAAGGAATGGATTAAGGAATGGAAGGAATGGAGTAAGGAATGGATTAAAGAATGGAAGAAGTGGAGTAAGGAATGGATTAAGGAATGGAAGGAGTGGAGTAAGGAATGGATTAAGGAATGGAAGAAGTGGAGTAAGGAATGGAAGGAGTGGAGTAAGGAGTGGAGTAAGGAATGGAAGGAGGGGAGTAAGGAATGGATTAAGGAATGGAAGGAGTGGAGTAAGGAATGGAAGGAGGGGAGTAAGGAATGGATTAAGGAATGGAAGGAGTGGAGTAAGGAATGGAAGGAGTGGAGTAAGGAATGGATTAAGGAATGGAAGGAGTGGAGTAAGGAATGGATTAAGGAATGGAAGGAGTGGAGTAAGGAATGGAAGGAGTGGAGTAAGGAATGGAAGGAGTGGAGTAAGGAATGGATTAAGGAATGGAAGAAGTGGAGTAAGGAATGGATTAAGGAATGGAAGGAGTGGAGTAAGGAATGGATTAAGGAATGGAAGGAGGGGAGTAAGGAATGGATTAAGGAATGGAAGGAGGGGAGTAAGGAATGGAAGGAGTGGAGTAAGGAATGGATTAAGGAATGGAAGGAGTGGAGTAAGGAATGGAAGGAGTGGAGTAAGGAATGGATTAAGGAATGGAAGGAGTGGAGTAAGGAATGGAAGGAGTGGAGTAAGGAATGGAAGGAGTGGAGTAAGGAATGGATTAAGGAATGGAAGGAGTGGAGTAAGGAATGGATTAAGGAATGGAAGGAGTGGAGTAAGGAATGGATTAAGGAATGGAAGGAGGGGAGTAAGGAATGGAAGGAGGGGAGTAAGATATGGATTAAGGAATGGAAGGAGTGGAGTAAGGAATGGATTAAGGAATGGAAGGAGTGGAGTAAGGAATGGAAGGAGTGGAGTAAGGAATGGAAGGAGTGGAGTAAGGAATAGATTAAGGAATGGAAGGAGTGGAGTAAGGAATGGATTAAGGAATGGAAGAAGTGGAGTAAGGAATGGAAGGAGTGGAGTAAGGAGTGGAGTAAGGAATGGAAGGAGGGGAGTAAGGAATGGATTAAGGAATGGAAGGAGTGGAGTAAGGAATGGAAGGAGGGGAGTAAGGAATGGATTAAGGAATGGAAGGAGTGGAGTAAGGAATGGAAGGAGTGGAGTAAGGAATGGATTAAGGAATGGAAGGAGTGGAGTAAGGAATGGATTAAGGAATGGAAGGAGTGGAGTAAGGAATGGAAGGAGTGGAGTAAGGAATGGAAGGAGTGGAGTAAGGAATGGATTAAGGAATGGAAGAAGTGGAGTAAGGAATGGATTAAGGAATGGAAGGAGTGGAGTAAGGAATGGATTAAGGAATGGAAGGAGGGGAGTAAGGAATGGATTAAGGAATGGAAGGAGGGGAGTAAGGAATGGAAGGAGTGGAGTAAGGAATGGATTAAGGAATGGAAGGAGTGGAGTAAGGAATGGAAGGAGTGGAGTAAGGAATGGATTAAGGAATGGAAGGAGTGGAGTAAGGAATGGAAGGAGTGGAGTAAGGAATGGAAGGAGTGGAGTAAGGAATGGATTAAGGAATGGAAGGAGTGGAGTAAGGAATGGATTAAGGAATGGAAGGAGTGGAGTAAGGAATGGATTAAGGAATGGAAGGAGGGGAGTAAGGAATGGAAGGAGGGGAGTAAGATATGGATTAAGGAATGGAAGGAGTGGAGTAAGGAATGGATTAAGGAATGGAAGGAGTGGAGTAAGGAATGGAAGGAGTGGAGTAAGGAATGGAAGGAGTGGAGTAAGGAATAGATTAAGGAATGGAAGGAGTGGAGTAAGGAATGGATTAAGGAATGGAAGGAGTGGAGTAAGGAATGGATTAAGGAATGGAAGGAGTGGAGTAAGGAATGGAGTAAGGAATGGAAGGAGTGGAGTAAGGAATGGATTAAGGAATGGAAGGAGTGGAGTAAGGAATGGAAGGAGTGGAGTAAGGAATGGATTAAGGAATGGAAGGAGTGGAGTAAGGAATGGAGTAAGGAATGGATTAAGGAATGGAAGGAATGGATTAAGGAATGGAAGGAGTGGAGTAAGGAATGGATTAAGGAATGGAAGGAGTGGAGTAAGGAATGGAAGGAGTGGAGTAAGGAATGGATTAAGGAATGGAAGGAGTGGAGTAAGGAATGGAAGGAGTGGAGTAAGGAATTGATTAAGGAATGGAAGGAGTGGAGTAAGGAATGGAGTAAGGAATGGAAGGAGGGGAGTAAGTAATGGATTAAGGAATGGAAGGAGTGGAGTAAGGAATGGAAGGAGTGGAGTAAGGAATGGAAGGAGTGGAGTAAGGAATGGATTAAGGAATGGAAGGAGTGGAGTAAGGAATGGAAGGAGTGGAGTAAGGAATGGATTAAGGAATGGAAAGAGTGGAGTAAGGAATGGAAGGAGTGGAGTAAGGAATGGAAGGAGTGGAGTAAGGAATGGAAGGAGTGGAGTAAGGAATGGAAGGAGTGGAGTAAGGAATGGAAGGAGTGGAGTAAGGAATGGATTAAGGATATATACACATATATGTCAGAACAGCATTGGACTAAGATACGGTCGCATAGTATAGAATAGCATAGTATAGAATACAGTATTGTCACGTTCTGACCTTAGTTCTTTTGTCATGTCTTTGTTTTAGTATGGTCAGGGCTTGAGTTGGGTGGGTTGTCTATGTTTGTTTTTCTATGAGTTGATATTTCTGTGTTTTGGCCTGGTATGGTTCTCAATCAGAGACAGCTGTCAATCGTTGTCCCTGATTGAGAACCATACTTAGGCAGCCTGTTTTCACCCTTGATTTGTGGGTGATTATTTTCTGTGTCGGTGTGTTCCACACGGAACTGTTTCGGTTTTTGTTATTTCACGTTGTTATTTTGTATTTTTCAGTGTTCTATTAAAAATAATCATGAACTCGTACCACGCTGCGCATTGGTCCTCCAATCCTTCCTACTGCTCCTCGTCAGAGGAGGAAGAAGACCGGTACAAGTATATACATATGAGATGGGTGATGCAATATTTACACACAATTAAAGTGACTAAGATACAGTGGCATAGTATAGAATACAGTATATACATATGAGATGGGTGACACAGTATAGAATACAGTATATACATATGAGATGGGTGACACAGTATAGAATACAGTATATACATATGAGATGGGTGATGCAATATACAGTGCCTTGCGAAAGTATTCGGCCCCCTTGAACTTTGCGACCTTTTGCCACATTTCAGGCTTCAAACATAAAGATATAAAACTGTATTTTTTTGTGAAGAATCAACAACAAGTGGGACACAATCATGAAGTGGAACGGAACGACATTTATTGGATATTTCAAACTTTTTTAACAAATCAAAAACTGAAAAATTGGGCGTGCAAAATTATTCAGCCCCTTTAAGTTAATACTTTGTAGTGCCACCTTTAATCATTGGGGGATTTGAAGTGAAGTTGGAAGTTGTTGAGCCTTTACATTTGGTTTTTGGATTATACATTATGCTTGTGGGGTATCACACCTCACATTCAGACTCTGCAATACTGTGTACATTATATACCTGTTATACCTGTGTTTAATGTACACACAATACTGTGTACATTATATACCTGTTATAACTGTGTATAATGTACACACAATACTGTGTACATTATATACCTGTTATACCTGTGTATAATGTACACACAATACTGTTGACATTATATACCTGTTATACCTGTGTATAATGTACATTATATATATATCTATATACTGTATATTTATGGAAAAGCTTCTGTAATGCTTTAACTGCTTAAAATGAAACTCCAGAAAATTCAGGCAGATAATTCATGTTCCTCCCCAGCTTTCGGCTTCAAGACAAATCTGTTCATTAATAACAACTAGTGAGCTTTTTCCCCATGGACCCATATAGCCACAGAAATACCAGCTAAATCATTCGCTATTTCCCTCAGGGCTTCAATTTACATGTAATGTTACAGTACACCCAGAGAAAACAGAGATGTTCCCTGTTTGGCCCAATATTGCTGTATGAAGATTCCATTCGGGTGTAGCATGGGTTCCCAGGTTCGGATTACACTGTGAAAGCCTGCGACCGCAGAGCTGTTCAGTGCAGTTTCACTGTAGCTGGTGCAGAGTGCATTCAGAAAGTATTCAGACCCCTTGACTTTTTCCCCCATTTTGTTACATTACAGCCGTGTTGTAAAATGGAAAACATTGTAACCCATAATCAAAAAGAAAAACACATGGAAATATCGCATAAATATTCAAACCATTTACTCAGTACTTTGTTGAAGCGGGGCGACAGGGTATCCACAGGGGAAGCAGGGTATCCACAGACAGGGTATCCACAGGGGAAGCAGGGTATCCACAGACAGGGTATCCACAGGGGAAGCAGGGTATCCACAGGCAGGGTATCCACAGGGGAGGCAGGGTAGCCTAGTGGTTAGAGCGTTGGACTAGTAACCGGAAGGTTGCAAGTTCAAACCCCTGAGCTGACACGGTTCAAATCGGTCGTTCTGCCCCTAAACAAGGCAGTTAACCCCACTGTTCCCAGGCCGTCATTGAAAATAAGAATTTGTTCTTAACTGACTTGCCTAGATAAAAGAATAAAAAATGTAATGCTGCCACCACCATGCTTCACCGTAGGGATGGTGCCAGGTGTCCTCCAGCTTGGCATTCAGGCCAAATAGTTCAATCTTGATTTCATCAGACCAGAAAATCATGGTCTAGGTGCCTTTTGGCAAACTGATGTTTTTACTGCTGGCTGGGTTTGAGGTTAGTTAGAGGGTGTTTTTACTGAGGGCTGGGTTTGAGGTTAGTTAGAGGATGTTTTTACTGCTGGCTGGGTTTGAGGCTAGTTAGAGGATGTTTTTACTGAGGGCTGGGTTTGAGACTAGTTAGAGGATGTTTCTACTGAAGGCTGGGTTTGAGGCTAGTTAGAGGATGTTTTTACTGCTGGCTGTGTTTGAGGTTAGTTATTTATCCAGATGTCTGAGACCCTATCTGTGTCCCAAATGACACCCTATTCCCCATAGAGCCCTATGGGAACTGGTCAGAACTATATAGGGAACAGGTTGCCATTTGGGACTCAGACCCTGTGCTTCTAGAGACTCATCTCAGAAAATGTAATTGGCAGGAGACGATGTTGTGTGCCGAGAGAGCGTCCAATTGCAGTCTTCCATCGGCGTGACCCGTCCAATCACAGTCTTCCATCAGCGTGACCCTTCCAATCACAGTCTTCCATCAGCGTGACCCTTCCAATCACAGTCTTCCATCAGCGTGACCCTTCCAATCACAGTCTTCCATCGGCGTGACCCGTCCAATCACAGTCTTCCATCTGCGTGACCCTTCCAATCGCAGTCTTCCATCAGCGTGACCCTTCCAATCACAGTCTTCCATCAGCGTGACCCTTCCAATCGCAGTCTTCCGTCGGCGTGACCCTTCCAATCACAGTCTTCCATCGGCGTGACCCTTCCAATCACAGTCTTCCGTCGGCGTGACCCTTCCAATCACAGTCTTCCATCGGCGTGACCCTTCCAATCACAGTCTTCCATCGGCGTGACCCTTCCAATCGCAGTCTTCCATCGGCGTGACCCTTCCAATCACAGTCTTACATCGGCAAGACCCTTCCAATCACAGTCTTCCATCGGCGTGACCCTTCCAATCACAGTCTTCCATCAGCGTGACCCTTCCAATCGCAGTCTTCCATCGGCGTGACCCTTCCAATCACAGTCTTCCATCGGCGTGACCCTTCCAATCGCAGTCTTCCATCGGCGTTACCCTTCCAATCACAGTCTTCCATCGGCGTGACCCTTCCAATCACAGTCTTCCATCGGCGTGACCCTTCCAATCACAGTCTTCCATCAGCGTGACCCTTCCAATCACAGTCTTCCATCGGCGTGACCCTTCCAATCACAGTCTTCCATCGGCGTGACCCTTCCAATCACAGTCTTCCATCGGCGTGACCCGTCCAATCACAGTCTTCCATCGGCGTGACCCTTCCAATCGCAGTCTTCCATCAGCGTGACCCTTCCAATCACAGTCTTCCATCAGCGTGACCCTTCCAATCACAGTCTTCCATCGGCCTGACCCTTCCAATCACAGTCTTCCATCGGCGTGACCCTTCCAATCACAGTCTTCCATCGGCGTGACCCTTCCAATCAGTCTTCCGTCGGCGTGACCCTTCCAATCACAATCTTCCATCGGCAAGACCCTTCCAATCACAGTCTTCCATCGGCGTGACCCTTCCAATCACAGTCTTCCATCAGCGTGACCCTTCCAATCGCAGTCTTCCATCGGCGTGACCCTTCCAATCGCAGTCTTCCATCAGCGTGACCCTTCCAATCACAGTCTTCCATCAGCGTGACCCTTCCAATCACAGTCTTCCATCAGCGTGACCCTTCCAATCACAGTCTTCCATCGGCGTGACCCGTCCAATCACAGTCTTCCATCTGCGTGACCCTTCCAATCGCAGTCTTCCATCAGCGTGACCCTTCCAATCACAGTCTTCCATCAGCGTGACCCTTCCAATCGCAGTCTTCCGTCGGCGTGACCCTTCCAATCACAGTCTTCCATCGGCGTGACCCTTCCAATCACAGTCTTCCGTCGGCGTGACCCTTCCAATCACAGTCTTCCATCGGCGTGACCCTTCCAATCACAGTCTTCCATCGGCGTGACCCTTCCAATCGCAGTCTTCCATCGGCGTGACCCTTCCAATCACAGTCTTCCATCGGCAAGACCCTTCCAATCACAGTCTTCCATCGGCGTGACCCTTCCAATCACAGTCTTCCATCAGCGTGACCCTTCCAATCGCAGTCTTCCATCGGCGTGACCCTTCCAATCACAGTCTTCCATCGGCGTGACCCTTCCAATCGCAGTCTTCCATCGGCGTTACCCTTCCAATCACAGTCTTCCATCGGCGTGACCCTTCCAATCACAGTCTTCCATCGGCGTGACCCTTCCAATCACAGTCTTCCATCAGCGTGACCCTTCCAATCACAGTCTTCCATCGGCGTGACCCTTCCAATCACAGTCTTCCATCGGCGTGACCCTTCCAATCACAGTCTTCCATCGGCGTGACCCGTCCAATCACAGTCTTCCATCGGCGTGACCCTTCCAATCGCAGTCTTCCATCAGCGTGACCCTTCCAATCACAGTCTTCCATCAGCGTGACCCTTCCAATCACAGTCTTCCATCGGCCTGACCCTTCCAATCACAGTCTTCCATCGGCGTGACCCTTCCAATCACAGTCTTCCATCGGCGTGACCCTTCCAATCAGTCTTCCGTCGGCGTGACCCTTCCAATCACAATCTTCCATCGGCAAGACCCTTCCAATCACAGTCTTCCATCGGCGTGACCCTTCCAATCACAGTCTTCCATCAGCGTGACCCTTCCAATCGCAGTCTTCCATCGGCGTGACCCTTCCAATCGCAGTCTTCCATCGGCGTGACCCTTCCAATCACAGTCTTCCATCGGCGTGACCCTTCCAATCACAGTCTTCCATCGGCGTGACCCTTCCAATCACAGTCTTCCATCGGCGTTACCCTTCCAATCACAGTCTTCCATCGGCGTGACCCTTCCAATCGCAGTCTTCCATCGGCGTGACCCTTCCAATCGCAGTCTTCCATCGGCGTGACCCTTCCAATCACAGTCTTCCATCGGCGTGACCCTTCCAATCACAGTCTTCCATCGGCGTGACCCTTCCAATCACAGTCTTCCATCGGCGTGACCCTTCCAATCACAGTCTTCCATCGGCGTGACCCGTCCAATCACAGTCTTCCATCGGCGTGACCCTTCCAATCACAGTCTTCCATCGGCGTGACCCTTCCAATCGCAGTCTTCCATCGGCGTGACCCTTCCAATCACAGTCTTCCATCGGCGTGACCCGTCCAATCACAGTCTTCCATCGACGTGACCCTTCCAATCGCAGTCTTCCATCGGCGTGACCCTTCCAATCACAGTCTTCCATCGGCGTGACCCTTCCAATCACAGTCTTCCGTCGGCGTGACCCTTCCAATCACAGTCTTCCGTCGGCGTGACCCTTCCAATCACAGTCTTCTATCGGCGTGACCCTTCCAATCACAGTCTTCTATCGGCGTGACCCTTCCAATCGCAGTCTTCCATCGGCGTGACCCGTCCAATCGCAGTCTTCCATCGGCGTGACCCTTCCAATAGCAGTCTGTCTGACGTCAGTGGCGGGTCTCTTATACAGACTGTCCCCTTTGGCAGTGTTAATGCAGACTGTCCCCTTTGGCAGTGTTAATCCAGGGCTGTCCCCTTTGGCAGTGTTAATCCAGGGCTGTCCCCTTTGGCAGTGTTAATCCAGGGCTGTCCCCTTTGGCAGTGTTAATCCAGGGCTGTCCCCTTTGGGGGTGTTAATCCAGGGCTGTCCCCTTTGGCAGTGTTAATCCAGGGATGTCCCCTTTGGCAGTGTTAATCCAGGGCTGTCCCCTTTGGCAGTGTCAATCCAGGGCTGTCCCCTTTGGCAGTGTTAATCCAGGGATGTCCCATTTGGCAGTGTTAATCCAGACGGTTCCCTTTGGCAGTGTTAATCCAGACTGTTCCCTTTGGCAGTGTTAATCCAGACTGTTCCCTTTGGCAGTGTTAATCCAGACTGTTCCCTTTGGCAGTGTTAATCCAGGGATGTCCCCTTTGGCAGTGTTACTCCAGACTGTTCCCTTTGGCAGTGTTAATCCAGACTGTTCCCTTTGGCAGTGTTAATCCAGGGCTGTTCCCTTTGGCAGTGTTAATCCAGGGATGTCCCCTTTGGCAGTGTTAATCCAGGGATGTCCCCTTTGGCAGTGTTAATCCAGGGATGTCCCCTTTGGCAGTGTTAATCCAGACTGTTTCCTTTGGCAGTGTTAATCCAGGGCTGTCCCCTTTGTCAGTGTTAATCCAGACTGTTCCCTTTGGCAGTGTTAATCCAGACTGTTCCCTTTGGCAGTGTTAATCCAGGGATGTCCCCTTTGGCAGTGTTAATCCAGGGATGTCCCCTTTGGCAGTGTTAATCCAGGGATGTCCCCTTTGGCAGTGTTAATCCAGACTGTTCCCTTTGGCAGTGTTAATCCAGACTGTTCCCTTTGGCAGTGTTAATACAGACTGTTCCCTTTGGCAGTGTTAATCCAGGGCTGTCCCCTTTGGCAGTGTTAATCCAGCGATGTCCCCTTTGGCAGTGTTAATCCAGACTGTTTCCTTTGGCAGTGTTAATCCAGGGCTGTCCCCTTTGGCAGTGTTAATCCAGACTGTTCCCCTTGGCAGTGTTAATCCAGACTGTTCCCTTTGGCAGTGTTAATCCAGACTGTTCCCTTTGGCAGTGTTAATCCAGGGATGTCCCCTTTGGCAGTGTTAATCCAGGGCTGTCCCCTTTGGCAGTGTTAATCCAGACTGTTCCCTTTGGCAGTGTTAATCCAGACTGTTCCCTTTGGCAGTGTTAATCCAGGGCTGTCCCCTTTGGCAGTGTTAATCCAGACTGTTTCCTTTGGCAGTGTTAATCCAGGGCTGTCCCCTTTGGCAGTGTTATTCCAGACTGTTTCCTTTGGCAGTGTTAATCCAGGGCTGTCCCCTTTGGCAGTGTTAATCCAGACTGTTCCCTTTGGCAGTGTTAATCCAGACTGTTCCCTTTGGCAGTGTTAATCCAGGGATGTCCCCTTTGGCAGTGTTAATCCAGTGATGTCCCCTTTGGCAGTGTTAATCCAGACTGTTTCCTTTGGCAGTGTTAATCCAGACTGTTCCCTTTGGCAGTGTTAATCCAGACTGTTCCCTTTGGCAGTGTTAATCCAGGGCTGTCCCCTTTGGCAGTGTTAATCCAGACTGTTCCCTTTGGCAGTGTTAATCCAGGGATGTCCCCTTTGGCAGTGTTAATCCAGGGATGTCCCCTTTGGCAGTGTTAATCCAGACTGTTCCCTTTGGCAGTGTTAATCCAGACTGTTTCCTTTGGCAGTGTTAATCCAGGGCTGTTCCCTTTGGCAGTGTTAATCCAGACTGTTCCCTTTGGCAGTGTTAATCCAGGGCTGTCCCCTTTGTCAGTGTTAATCCAGACTGTTCCCTTTGGCAGTGTTAATCCAGACTGTTCCCTTTGGCAGTGTTAATCCAGGGATGTCCCCTTTGGCAGTGTTAATCCAGGGCTGTTTCCTTTGGCAGTGTTAATACAGACTGTTCCCTTTGGCAGTGTTAATCCAGACTGTCCCCTTTGGCAGTGTTAATCCAGGGATGTCCCCTTTGGCAGTGTTAATCCAGGGCTGTTCCCTTTGGCAGTGTTAATCCAGACTGTCCCCTTTGGCAGTGTTATTCCAGACTGTTCCCTTTGGCAGTGTTAATCCAGACTGTTCCCTTTGGCAGTGTTAATCCAGGGATGTTCCCTTTGGCAGTGTTAATCCAGGGATGTCCCTTTGGCAGTGTTAATCCAGACTGTCCCCTTTGGCAGTGTTAATCCAGGGATGTCCCCTTTGGCAGTGTTAATCCAGGGCTGTTCCCTTTGGCAGTGTTAATCCAGACTGTCCCCTTTGGCAGTGTTATTCCAGACTGTTCCCTTTGGCAGTGTTAATCCAGACTGTTCCCTTTGGCAGTGTTAATCCAGGGCTGTCCCCTTTGTCAGTGTTAATCCACACTGTTCCCTTTGGCAGTGTTAATCCAGACTGTTCCCTTTGGAAATGTTAATCCAGGGATGTCCCCTTTGGCAGTGTTAATCCAGGGCTGTTTCCTTTGGCAGTGTTAATACAGACTGTTCCCTTTGGCATAGTTAATCCAGACTGTCCCTTTTGGCAGTGTTAATCCAGGGAAGTCCCCTTTGGCAGTGTTATTCCAGACTGTTTCCTTTGGCAGTGTTAATCCAGGGCTGTCCCCTTTGGCAGTGTTAATCCAGACTGTTCCCTTTGGCAGTGTTAATCCAGACTGTTCCCTTTGGCAGTGTTAATCCAGGGATGTCCCCTTTGGTAGTGTTAATCCAGGGATGTCCCCTTTGGCAGTGTTAATCCAGACTGTTTCCTTTGGCAGTGTTAATCCAGACTGTTCCCTTTGGCAGTGTTAATCCAGACTGTTCCTTTTGGCAGTGTTAATCCAGGGCTGTCCCCTTTGGCAGTGTTAATCCAGACTGTTCCCTTTGGCAGTGTTAATCCAGGGATGTCCCCTTTGGCAGTGTTAATCCAGGGATGTCCCCTTTGGCAGTGTTAATCCAGACTGTTCCCTTTGGCAGTGTTAATCCAGACTGTTCCCTTTGGCAGTGTTAATCCAGGGCTGTTCCCTTTGGCAGTGTTAATCCAGACTGTTCCATTTGGCAGTGTTAATCCAGGGCTGTCCCCTTTGTCAGTGTTAATCCAGACTGTTCCCTTTGGCAGTGTTAATCCAGGGCTGTCCCCTTTGTCAGTGTTAATCCAGACTGTTCCCTTTGGCAGTGTTAATCCAGACTGTTCCCTTTGGCAGTGTTAATCCAGGGATGTCCCCTTTGGCAGTGTTAATCCAGGGCTGTTTCCTTTGGCAGTGTTAATACAGACTGTTCCCTTTGGCAGTGTTAATCCAGACTGTCCCCTTTGGCAGTGTTAATCCAGGGATGTCCCCTTTGGCAGTGTTAATCCAGGGCTGTTCCCTTTGGCAGTGTTAATCCAGACTGTCCCCTTTGGCAGTGTTATTCCAGACTGTTCCCTTTGGCAGTGTTAATCCAGACTGTTCCCTTTGGCAGTGTTAATCCAGGGATGTTCCCTTTGGCAGTGTTAATCCAGGGATGTCCCTTTGGCAGTGTTAATCCAGACTGTCCCCTTTGGAAGTGTTAATCCAGGGATGTCCCCTTTGGCAGTGTTAATCCAGGGCTGTTCCCTTTGGCAGTGTTAATCCAGACTGTCCCCTTTGGCAGTGTTATTCCAGACTGTTCCCTTTGGCAGTGTTAATCCAGACTGTTCCCTTTGGCAGTGTTAATCCAGGGCTGTCCCCTTTGTCAGTGTTAATCCAGACTGTTCCCTTTGGCAGTGTTAATCCAGACTGTTCCCTTTGGAAATGTTAATCCAGGGATGTCCCCTTTGGCAGTGTTAATCCAGGGCTGTTTCCTTTGGCAGTGTTAATACAAACTGTTCCCTTTGGCAGTGTTAATCCAGACTGTCCCCTTTGGCAGTGTTAATCCAGGGATGTCCCCTTTGGCAGTGTTATTCCAGACTGTTTCCTTTGGCAGTGTTAATCCAGGGCTGTCCCCTTTGGCAGTGTTAATCCAGACTGTTCCCTTTGGCAGTGTTAATCCAGACTGTTCCCTTTGGCAGTGTTAATCCAGGGATGTCCCCTTTGGCAGTGTTAATCCAGGGCTGTCCCCTTTGGCAGTGTTAATCCAGACTGTTCCCTTTGGCAGTGTTAATCCAGACTGTTCCCTTTGGCAGTGTTAATCCAGGGATGTCCCCTTTGGTAGTGTTAATCCAGGGATGTCCCCTTTGGCAGTGTTAATCCAGACTGTTTCCTTTGGCAGTGTTAATCCAGACTGTTCCCTTTGGCAGTGTTATCCAGACTGTTCCTTTTGGCAGTGTTAATCCAGGGCTGTCCCCTTTGGCAGTGTTAATCCAGACTGTTCCCTTTGGCAGTGTTAATCCAGGGATGTCCCCTTTGGCAGTGTTAATCCAGGGATGTCCCCTTTGGCAGTGTTAATCCAGACTGTTCCCTTTGGCAGTGTTAATCCAGACTGTTCCCTTTGGCAGTGTTAATCCAGGGCTGTTCCCTTTGGCAGTGTTAATCCAGACTGTTCCCTTTGGCAGTGTTAATCCAGGGCTGTCCCCTTTGTCAGTGTTAATCCAGACTGTTCCCTTTGGCAGTGTTAATCCAGGGCTGTCCCCTTTGTCAGTGTTAATCCAGACTGTTCCCTTTGGCAGTGTTAATCCAGACTGTTCCATTTGGCAGTGTTAATCCAGGGCTGTCCCCTTTGTCAGTGTTAATCCAGACTGTTCCCTTTGGCAGTGTTAATCCAGGGCTGTCCCCTTTGTCAGTGTTAATCCAGACTGTTCCCTTTGGCAGTGTTAATCCAGACTGTTCCCTTTGGCAGTGTTAATCCAGGGATGTCCCCTTTGGCAGTGTTAATCCAGGGCTGTTTCCTTTGGCAGTGTTAATACAGACTGTTCCCTTTGGCAGTGTTAATCCAGACTGTCCCCTTTGGCAGTGTTAATCCAGGGATGTCCCCTTTGGCAGTGTTAATCCAGGGCTGTTCCCTTTGGCAGTGTTAATCCAGACTGTCCCCTTTGGCAGTGTTATTCCAGACTGTTCCCTTTGGCAGTGTTAATCCAGACTGTTCCCTTTGGCAGTGTTAATCCAGGGATGTTCCCTTTGGCAGTGTTAATCCAGGGATGTCCCTTTGGCAGTGTTAATCCAGACTGTCCCCTTTGGAAGTGTTAATCCAGGGATGTCCCCTTTGGCAGTGTTAATCCAGGGCTGTTCCCTTTGGCAGTGTTAATCCAGACTGTCCCCTTTGGCAGTGTTATTCCAGACTGTTCCCTTTGGCAGTGTTAATCCAGACTGTTCCCTTTGGCAGTGTTAATCCAGGGCTGTCCCCTTTGTCAGTGTTAATCCAGACTGTTCCCTTTGGCAGTGTTAATCCAGACTGTTCCCTTTGGAAATGTTAATCCAGGGATGTCCCCTTTGGCAGTGTTAATCCAGGGCTGTTTCCTTTGGCAGTGTTAATACAGACTGTTCCCTTTGGCAGTGTTAATCCAGACTGTCCCCTTTGGCAGTGTTAATCCAGGGATGTCCCCTTTGGCAGTGTTATTCCAGACTGTTTCCTTTGGCAGTGTTAATCCAGGGCTGTCCCCTTTGGCAGTGTTAATCCAGACTGTTCCCTTTGGCAGTGTTAATCCAGACTGTTCCCTTTGGCAGTGTTAATCCAGGGATGTCCCCTTTGGCAGTGTTAATCCAGGGCTGTCCCCTTTGGCAGTGTTAATCCAGACTGTTCCCTTTGGCAGTGTTAATCCAGACTGTTCCCTTTGGCAGTGTTAATCCAGGGATGTCCCCTTTGGTAGTGTTAATCCAGGGATGTCCCCTTTGGCAGTGTTAATCCAGACTGTTTCCTTTGGCAGTGTTAATCCAGACTGTTCCCTTTGGCAGTGTTATCCAGACTGTTCCTTTTGGCAGTGTTAATCCAGGGCTGTCCCCTTTGGCAGTGTTAATCCAGACTGTTCCCTTTGGCAGTGTTAATCCAGGGATGTCCCCTTTGGCAGTGTTAATCCAGGGATGTCCCCTTTGGCAGTGTTAATCCAGACTGTTCCCTTTGGCAGTGTTAATCCAGACTGTTCCCTTTGGCAGTGTTAATCCAGGGCTGTTCCCTTTGGCAGTGTTAATCCAGACTGTTCCCTTTGGCAGTGTTAATCCAGGGCTGTCCCCTTTGTCAGTGTTAATCCAGACTGTTCCCTTTGGCAGTGTTAATCCAGGGCTGTCCCCTTTGTCAGTGTTAATCCAGACTGTTCCCTTTGGCAGTGTTAATCCAGACTGTTCCCTTTGGCAGTGTTAATCCAGGGATGTCCCCTTTGGCAGTGTTAATCCAGGGCTGTTTCCTTTGACAGTGTTAATACAGACTGTTCCCTTTGGCAGTGTTAATCCAGACTGTCCCCTTTGGCAGTGTTAATCCAGGGATGTCCCCTTTGGCAGTGTTAATCCAGGGCTGTTCCCTTTGGCAGTGTTAATCCAGACTGTCCCCTTTGGCAGTGTTATTCCAGACTGTTCCCTTTGGCAGTGTTAATCCAGACTGTTCCCTTTGGCAGTGTTAATCCAGGGATGTTCCCTTTGGCAGTGTTAATCCAGGGATGTCCCTTTGGCAGTGTTAATCCAGACTGTCCCCTTTGGCAGTGTTAATCCAGGGATGTCCCCTTTGGCAGTGTTAATCCAGGGCTGTTCCCTTTGGCAGTGTTAATCCAGACTGTCCCCTTTGGCAGTGTTATTCCAGACTGTTCCCTTTGGCAGTGTTAATCCAGACTGTTCCCTTTGGCAGTGTTAATCCAGGGCTGTCCCCTTTGTCAGTGTTAATCCAGACTGTTCCCTTTGGCAGTGTTAATCCAGACTGTTCCCTTTGGAAATGTTAATCCAGGGATGTCCCCTTTGGCAGTGTTAATCCAGGGCTGTTTCCTTTGGCAGTGTTAATACAGACTGTTCCCTTTGGCAGTGTTAATCCAGACTGTCCCCTTTGGCAGTGTTAATCCAGGGATGTCCCCTTTGACAGTGTTATTCCAGACTGTTTCCTTTGGCAGTGTTAATCCAGGGCTGTCCCCTTTGGCAGTGTTAATCCAGACTGTTCCCTTTGGCAGTGTTAATCCAGACTGTTCCCTTTGGCAGTGTTAATCCAGGGATGTCCCCTTTGGCAGTGTTAATCCAGGGATGTCCCCTTTGGCAGTGTTAATCCAGGGATGTCCCATTTGGCAGTGTTAATCCAGACTGTTCCTTTTGGCAGTGTTAATCCAGACTGTTCCCTTTGGCAGTGTTAATCCAGGGCTGTTCCCTTTGGCAGTGTTAATCCAGACTGTTCCCTTTGGCAGTGTTAATCCAGGGCTGTCCCCTTTGTCAGTGTTAATCCAGACTGTTCCCTTTGGCAGTGTTAATCCAGACTGTTCCCTTTGGCAGTGTTAATCCAGGGATGTCCCCTTTGGCAGTGTTAATCCAGGGCTGTTTCCTTTGGCAGTGTTAATACAGACTGTTCCCTTTGGCAGTGTTAATCCAGACTGTCCCCTTTGGCAGTGTTAATCCAGGGATGTCCCCTTTGGCAGTGTTAATCCAGGGCTGTTCCCTTTGGCAGTGTTAATCCAGACTGTCCCCTTTGGCAGTGTTATTCCAGACTGTTCCCTTTGGCAGTGTTAATCCAGACTGTTCCCTTTGGCAGTGTTAATCCAGGGATGTTCCCTTTGGCAGTGTTAATCCAGGGATGTCCCCTTTGGCAGTGTTAATCCAGACTGTCCCCTTTGGCAGTGTTAATCCAGGGATGTCCCCTTTGGCAGTGTTAATCCAGGGCTGTCCCCTTTGTCAGTGTTAATCCAGACTGTTCCCTTTGGCAGTGTTAATCCAGACTGTTCCCTTTGGAAATGTTAATCCAGGGATGTCCCCTTTGGCAGTGTTAATCCAGGGCTGTTTCCTTTGGCAGTGTTAATACAGACTGTTCCCTTTGGCAGTGTTAATCCAGACTGTCCCCTTTGGCAGTGCTAATCCAGGGATGTCCCCTTTGGCAGTGTTAATCCAGACTGTTCCCTTTGGCAGTGTTAATCCAGACTGTTCCCTTTGGCAGTGTTAATCCAGACTGTTCCCTTTGGCAGTGTTAATCCAGGGCTGTCCCCTTTGGCAGTGTTAATCCAGACTGTTCCCTTTGGCAGTGTTAATCCAGGGATGTCCCCTTTGGCAGTGTTAATCCAGGGATGTCCCCTTTGGCAGTGTTAATCCAGACTGTTCCCTTTGGCAGTGTTAATCCAGACTGTTCCCTTTGGCAGTGTTAATCCAGGGCTGTTCCCTTTGGCAGTGTTAATCCAGACTGTTCCCTTTGGCAGTGTTAATCCAGGGCTGTCCCCTTTGTCAGTGTTAATCCAGACTGTTCCCTTTGGCAGTGTTAATCCAGACTGTTCCCTTTGGCAGTGTTAATCCAGTGATGTCCCCTTTGGCAGTGTTAATCCAGGGCTTTTTCCTTTGGCAGTGTTAATACAGACTGTTCCCTTTGGCAGTGTTAATCCAGACTGTCCCCTTTGGCAGTGTTAATCCAGGGATGTCCCCTTTGGCAGTGTTAATCCAGGGCTGTTCCCTTTGGCAGTGTTAATCCAGACTGTCCCCTTTGGCAGTGTTATTCCAGACTGTTCCCTTTGGCAGTGTTAATCCAGACTGTTCCCTTTGGCAGTGTTAATCCAGGGATGTTCCCTTTGGCAGTGTTAATCCAGGGATGTCCCCTTTGGCAGTGTTAATCCAGACTGTTCCCTTTGGCAGTGTTAATCCAGGGATGTCTCATTTGGCAGTGTTAATCCAGACTCTTCCCTTTGGCAGTGTTAATCCAGACTGTTCCCTTTGGCAGTGTTAATCCAGACTGTTCCCTTTGGCAGTGTTCATCCAGACTGTCCCCTTTGGCAGTGTTAATCCAGGGATGTCCCCTTTGGCAGTGTTAATCCAGACTGTCCCCTTTGGCAGTGTTAATCCAGGGATGTCCCCTTTGGCAGTGTTAATCCAGGGCTGTCCCCTTTGTCAGTGTTAATCCAGACTGTTCCCTTTGGCAGTGTTAATCCAGACTGTTCCCTTTGGAAATGTTAATCCAGGGATGTCCCCTTTGGCAGTGTTAATCCAGGGCTGTTTCCTTTGGCAGTGTTAATACAGACTGTTCCCTTTGGCAGTGCTAATCCAGACTGTCCCCTTTGGCAGTGTTAATCCAGGGATGTCCCCTTTGGCAGTGTTAATCCAGACTGTTCCCTTTGGCAGTGTTAATCCAGACTGTTCCCTTTGGCAGTGTTAATCCAGACTGTTCCCTTTGGCAGTGTTAATCCAGGGCTGTCCCCTTTGGCAGTGTTAATCCAGGGCTGTTCCCTTTGGCAGTGTTAATCCAGACTGTCCCCTTTGGCAGTGTTATTCCAGACTGTTCCCTTTGGCAGTGTTAATCCAGACTGTTCCCTTTGGCAGTGTTAATCCAGGGCTGTCCCCTTTGTCAGTGTTAATCCAGACTGTTCCCTTTGGCAGTGTTAATCCAGACTGTTCCCTTTGGAAATGTTAATCCAGGGATGTCCCCTTTGGCAGTGTTAATCCAGGGCTGTTTCCTTTGGCAGTGTTAATACAGACTGTTCCCTTTGGCAGTGTTAATCCAGACTGTCCCCTTTGGCAGTGTTAATCCAGGGATGTCCCCTTTGACAGTGTTATTCCAGACTGTTTCCTTTGGCAGTGTTAATCCAGGGCTGTCCCCTTTGGCAGTGTTAATCCAGACTGTTCCCTTTGGCAGTGTTAATCCAGACTGTTCCCTTTGGCAGTGTTAATCCAGGGATGTCCCCTTTGGCAGTGTTAATCCAGGGATGTCCCCTTTGGCAGTGTTAATCCAGACTGTTTCCTTTGGCAGTGTTAATCCAGACTGTTCCCTTTGGCAGTGTTAATCCAGACTGTTCCCTTTGGCAGTGTTAATCCAGGGCTGTCCCCTTTGGCAGTGTTAATCCAGACTGTTCCCTTTGGCAGTGTTAATCCAGGGATGTCCCCTTTGGCAGTGTTAATCCAGGGATGTCCCATTTGGCAGTGTTAATCCAGACTGTTCCTTTTGGCAGTGTTAATCCAGACTGTTCCCTTTGGCAGTGTTAATCCAGGGCTGTTCCCTTTGGCAGTGTTAATCCAGACTGTTCCCTTTGGCAGTGTTAATCCAGGGCTGTCCCCTTTGTCAGTGTTAATCCAGACTGTTCCCTTTGGCAGTGTTAATCCAGACTGTTCCCTTTGGCAGTGTTAATCCAGGGATGTCCCCTTTGGCAGTGTTAATCCAGGGCTGTTTCCTTTGGCAGTGTTAATACAGACTGTTCCCTTTGGCAGTGTTAATCCAGACTGTCCCCTTTGGCAGTGTTAATCCAGGGATGTCCCCTTTGGCAGTGTTAATCCAGGGCTGTTCCCTTTGGCAGTGTTAATCCAGACTGTCCCCTTTGGCAGTGTTATTCCAGACTGTTCCCTTTGGCAGTGTTAATCCAGACTGTTCCCTTTGGCAGTGTTAATCCAGGGATGTTCCCTTTGGCAGTGTTAATCCAGGGATGTCCCCTTTGGCAGTGTTAATCCAGACTGTCCCCTTTGGCAGTGTTAATCCAGGGATGTCCCCTTTGGCAGTGTTAATCCAGGGCTGTCCCCTTTGTCAGTGTTAATCCAGACTGTTCCCTTTGGCAGTGTTAATCCAGACTGTTCCCTTTGGAAATTTTAATCCAGGGATGTCCCCTTTGGCAGTGTTAATCCAGGGCTGTTTCCTTTGGCAGTGTTAATACAGACTGTTCCCTTTGGCAGTGTTAATCCAGACTGTCCCCTTTGGCAGTGCTAATCCAGGGATGTCCCCTTTGGCAGTGTTAATCCAGACTGTTCCCTTTGGCAGTGTTAATCCAGACTGTTCCCTTTGGCAGTGTTAATCCAGACTGTTCCCTTTGGCAGTGTTAATCCAGGGCTGTCCCCTTTGGCAGTGTTAATCCAGACTGTTCCCTTTGGCAGTGTTAATCCAGGGATGTCCCCTTTGGCAGTGTTAATCCAGGGATGTCCCCTTTGGCAGTGTTAATCCAGACTGTTCCCTTTGGCAGTGTTAATCCAGACTGTTCCCTTTGGCAGTGTTAATCCAGGGCTGTTCCCTTTGGCAGTGTTAATCCAGACTGTTCCCTTTGGCAGTGTTAATCCAGGGCTGTCCCCTTTGTCAGTGTTAATCCAGACTGTTCCCTTTGGCAGTGTTAATCCAGACTGTTCCCTTTGGCAGTGTTAATCCAGTGATGTCCCCTTTGGCAGTGTTAATCCAGGGATGTCCCCTTTGGCAGTGTTAATCCAGGGCTGTTCCCTTTGGCAGTGTTAATCCAGACTGTCCCCTTTGGCAGTGTTATTCCAGACTGTTCCCTTTGGCAGTGTTAATCCAGACTGTTCCCTTTGGCAGTGTTAATCCAGGGATGTTCCCTTTGGCAGTGTTAATCCAGGGATGTCCCCTTTGGCAGTGTTAATCCAGACTGTTCCCTTTGGCAGTGTTAATCCAGGGATGTCTCATTTGGCAGTGTTAATCAAGACTCTTCCCTTTGGCAGTGTTAATCCAGACTGTTCCCTTTGGCAGTGTTAATCCAGACTGTTCCCTTTGGCAGTGTTCATCCAGACTGTCCCCTTTGGCAGTGTTAATCCAGGGATGTCCCCTTTGGCAGTGTTAATCCAGACTGTCCCCTTTGGCAGTGTTAATCCAGGGATGTCCCCTTTGGCAGTGTTAATCCAGGGCTGTCCCCTTTGTCAGTGTTAATCCAGACTGTTCCCTTTGGCAGTGTTAATCCAGACTGTTCCCTTTGGAAATGTTAATCCAGGGATGTCCCCTTTGGCAGTGTTAATCCAGGGCTGTTTCCTTTGGCAGTGTTAATACAGACTGTTCCCTTTGGCAGTGCTAATCCAGACTGTCCCCTTTGGCAGTGTTAATCCAGGGATGTCCCCTTTGGCAGTGTTAATCCAGACTGTTCCCTTTGGCAGTGTTAATCCAGACTGTTCCCTTTGGCAGTGTTAATCCAGACTGTTCCCTTTGGCAGTGTTAATCCAGGGCTGTCCCCTTTGGCAGTGTTAATCCAGGGCTGTTCCCTTTGGCAGTGTTAATCCAGACTGTCCCCTTTGGCAGTGTTATTCCAGACTGTTCCCTTTGGCAGTGTTAATCCAGACTGTTCCCTTTGGCAGTGTTAATCCAGGGCTGTCCCCTTTGTCAGTGTTAATCCAGACTGTTCCCTTTGGCAGTGTTAATCCAGACTGTTCCCTTTGGAAATGTTAATCCAGGGATGTCCCCTTTGGCAGTGTTAATCCAGGGCTGTTTCCTTTGGCAGTGTTAATACAGACTGTTCCCTTTGGCAGTGTTAATCCAGACTGTCCCCTTTGGCAGTGTTAATCCAGGGATGTCCCCTTTGACAGTGTTATTCCAGACTGTTTCCTTTGGCAGTGTTAATCCAGGGCTGTCCCCTTTGGCAGTGTTAATCCAGACTGTTCCCTTTGGCAGTGTTAATCCAGACTGTTCCCTTTGGCAGTGTTAATCCAGGGATGTCCCCTTTGGCAGTGTTAATCCAGGGATGTCCCCTTTGGCAGTGTTAATCCAGACTGTTTCCTTTGGCAGTGTTAATCCAGACTGTTCCCTTTGGCAGTGTTAATCCAGACTGTTCCCTTTGGCAGTGTTAATCCAGGGCTGTCCCCTTTGGCAGTGTTAATCCAGACTGTTCCCTTTGGCAGTGTTAATCCAGGGATGTCCCCTTTGGCAGTGTTAATCCAGGGATGTCCCATTTGGCAGTGTTAATCCAGACTGTTCCTTTTGGCAGTGTTAATCCAGACTGTTCCCTTTGGCAGTGTTAATCCAGGGCTGTTCCCTTTGGCAGTGTTAATCCAGACTGTTCCCTTTGGCAGTGTTAATCCAGGGCTGTCCCCTTTGTCAGTGTTAATCCAGACTGTTCCCTTTGGCAGTGTTAATCCAGACTGTTCCCTTTGGCAGTGTTAATCCAGGGATGTCCCCTTTGGCAGTGTTAATCCAGGGCTGTTTCCTTTGGCAGTGTTAATACAGACTGTTCCCTTTGGCAGTGTTAATCCAGACTGTCCCCTTTGGCAGTGTTAATCCAGGGATGTCCCCTTTGGCAGTGTTAATCCAGGGCTGTTCCCTTTGGCAGTGTTAATCCAGACTGTCCCCTTTGGCAGTGTTATTCCAGACTGTTCCCTTTGGCAGTGTTAATCCAGACTGTTCCCTTTGGCAGTGTTAATCCAGGGATGTTCCCTTTGGCAGTGTTAATCCAGGGATGTCCCCTTTGGCAGTGTTAATCCAGACTGTCCCCTTTGGCAGTGTTAATCCAGGGATGTCCCCTTTGGCAGTGTTAATCCAGGGCTGTCCCCTTTGTCAGTGTTAATCCAGACTGTTCCCTTTGGCAGTGTTAATCCAGACTGTTCCCTTTGGAAATGTTAATCCAGGGATGTCCCCTTTGGCAGTGTTAATCCAGGGCTGTTTCCTTTGGCAGTGTTAATACAGACTGTTCCCTTTGGCAGTGTTAATCCAGACTGTCCCCTTTGGCAGTGCTAATCCAGGGATGTCCCCTTTGGCAGTGTTAATCCAGACTGTTCCCTTTGGCAGTGTTAATCCAGACTGTTCCCTTTGGCAGTGTTAATCCAGACTGTTCCCTTTGGCAGTGTTAATCCAGGGCTGTCCCCTTTGGCAGTGTTAATCCAGACTGTTCCCTTTGGCAGTGTTAATCCAGGGATGTCCCCTTTGGCAGTGTTAATCCAGGGATGTCCCCTTTGGCAGTGTTAATCCAGACTGTTCCCTTTGGCAGTGTTAATCCAGACTGTTCCCTTTGGCAGTGTTAATCCAGGGCTGTTCCCTTTGGCAGTGTTAATCCAGACTGTTCCCTTTGGCAGTGTTAATCCAGGGCTGTCCCCTTTGTCAGTGTTAATCCAGACTGTTCCCTTTGGCAGTGTTAATCCAGACTGTTCCCTTTGGCAGTGTTAATCCAGTGATGTCCCCTTTGGCAGTGTTAATCCAGGGCTTTTTCCTTTGGCAGTGTTAATACAGACTGTTCCCTTTGGCAGTGTTAATCCAGACTGTCCCCTTTGGCAGTGTTAATCCAGGGATGTCCCCTTTGGCAGTGTTAATCCAGGGCTGTTCCCTTTGGCAGTGTTAATCCAGACTGTCCCCTTTGGCAGTGTTATTCCAGACTGTTCCCTTTGGCAGTGTTAATCCAGACTGTTCCCTTTGGCAGTGTTAATCCAGGGATGTTCCCTTTGGCAGTGTTAATCCAGGGATGTCCCCTTTGGCAGTGTTAATCCAGACTGTTCCCTTTGGCAGTGTTAATCCAGGGATGTCTCATTTGGCAGTGTTAATCCAGACTCTTCCCTTTGGCAGTGTTAATCCAGACTGTTCCCTTTGGCAGTGTTAATCCAGACTGTTCCCTTTGGCAGTGTTCATCCAGACTGTCCCCTTTGGCAGTGTTAATCCAGGGATGTCCCCTTTGGCAGTGTTAATCCAGACTGTCCCCTTTGGCAGTGTTAATCCAGGGATGTCCCCTTTGGCAGTGTTAATCCAGGGCTGTCCCCTTTGTCAGTGTTAATCCAGACTGTTCCCTTTGGCAGTGTTAATCCAGACTGTTCCCTTTGGAAATGTTAATCCAGGGATGTCCCCTTTGGCAGTGTTAATCCAGGGCTGTTTCCTTTGGCAGTGTTAATACAGACTGTTCCCTTTGGCAGTGCTAATCCAGACTGTCCCCTTTGGCAGTGTTAATCCAGGGATGTCCCCTTTGGCAGTGTTAATCCAGACTGTTCCCTTTGGCAGTGTTAATCCAGACTGTTCCCTTTGGCAGTGTTAATCCAGACTGTTCCCTTTGGCAGTGTTAATCCAGGGCTGTCCCCTTTGGCAGTGTTAATCCAGACTGTTCCCTTTGGCAGTGTTAATCCAGGGATGTCCCCTTTGGCAGTGTTAATCCAGGGATGTCCCCTTTGGCAGTGTTAATCCAGACTGTTCCCTTTGGCAGTGTTAATCCAGACTGTTCCCTTTGGCAGTGTTAATCCAGGGCTGTTCCCTTTGGCAGTGTTAATCCAGACTGTTCCCTTTGCAGTGTTAATCCAGGGCTGTCCCCTTTGTCAGTGTTAATCCAGACTGTTCCCTTTGGCAGTGTTAATCCAGACTGTTCCCTTTGGCAGTGTTAATCCAGTGATGTCCCCTTTGGCAGTGTTAATCCAGGGCTTTTTCCTTTGGCAGTGTTAATACAGACTGTTCCCTTTGGCAGTGTTAATCCAGACTGTCCCCTTTGGCAGTGTTAATCCAGGGATGTCCCCTTTGGCAGTGTTAATCCAGGGCTGTTCCCTTTGGCAGTGTTAATCCAGACTGTCCCCTTTGGCAGTGTTATTCCAGACTGTTCCCTTTGGCAGTGTTAATCCAGACTGTTCCCTTTGGCAGTGTTAATCCAGGGATGTTCCCTTTGGCAGTGTTAATCCAGGGATGTCCCCTTTGGCAGTGTTAATCCAGACTGTTCCCTTTGGCAGTGTTAATCCAGGGATGTCTCATTTGGCAGTGTTAATCCAGACTCTTCCCTTTGGCAGTGTTAATCCAGACTGTTCCCTTTGGCAGTGTTAATCCAGACTGTTCCCTTTGGAAGTGTTAATCCAGACTGTCCCCTTTGGCAGTGTTAATCCAGGGATGTCCCCTTTGGCAGTGTTCATCCAGACTGTCCCCTTTGGCAGTGTTAATCCAGGGATGTCCCCTTTGGCAGTGTTAATCCAGACTGTCCCCTTTGGCAGTGTTAATCCAGGGATGTCCCATTTGGCAGTGTTAATCCAGACTGTCCCATTTGGCAGTGTTAAAGCAGACTGTCCCCTTTGGCAGTGTTAATCCAGACTGTCCCCTTTGGCAGTGTTAATCCAGACTGTTCCCTTGTATCCCTGTGTGTGTTCTCCAGACGAGGCCCAGTAAAGCCTGATGTGCTGTCAATCCAGTGGTCAGGGAGAAGATCCAACCGAAGGCTTCAAAGAAATAACAGTCTGTCTCCTAACAACCCACTACTCAGCCTGGTCAACTCAGGTACAATCACACACACACTGTAGGACCAGATGGTGACTCAGTCTGACTGGTATACTATAGGACCAGCTGGTGACTCAGTCTGACTGGTATACTGTAGGGCCAGCTGGTGACTCAGTCTGACTGGTATACTGTAGGGCCAGCTGGTGACTCAGTCTGACTGGTATACTGTAGGACCAGCTGGTGACTCAGTCTGACTGGTATACTGTAGGACCAGCTGGTGACTCAGTCTGACTGGTATACTGTAGGACCAGCTGGTGACTCAGTCTGACTGGTATACTGTAGGACCAGCTGGTGACTCAGTCTGACTGGTATACTGTAGGACCAGCTGGCGACAGTCTGACTGGTAGACTGTAGGACCAGCTGGTGACTCAGTCTGACTGCTATACTGTAGGACCAGCTGGTGACTCAGTCTGACTGGTATACTGTAGGACCAGCTGGTGACTCAGTCTGACTGGTATACTGTAGGACCAGCTGGTGACTCAGTCTGACTGGTATACTGTAGGACCAGCTGGTGACTCAGTCTGACTGCTATACTGTGACATCTGATTACCCCAGGTCAGAGGAAATGTGCCAATGCATTGTAGGTGTGTTCTGCTCCCACTGTGCCAGGTCTGTATGACGAGGACAACCAATGGATGACTCAGGTCAACAGACTCCAGAAGCTGATTGACCGGCTAGAGAAAAAGGTACATGGAAAATATAAAGCACCCTATTCCATCCACTCTCTCTGGTTTTATTCCCTAAATCTCCATCTCTTTATAACTCTCTCCATCTCCATCTCTATATAACTCTCTCCATCTCTATATAACTCTCTCCATCTCCATCTCTATATAACTCTCTCCATCTCTATATAACTCTCTCCATCTCTATATAACTCTCACCATCTCTATATAACTCTCTCCATCTCCATCTCTATATAACTCTCTCCATCTCTATATAACTCTCTCCATCTCCATCTCTATATAACTCTCTCCATTTCTATATAACTCTCTCCATCTCCATCTCTATATAACTCTCTCCATCTCTATATAACTCTCTCCATCTCTTTATAACTCTCTCCATCTCTATATAACTCTCTCCATCTCCATCTCTTTATAACTCTCTCCATCTCCATCTCTATATAACTCTCTCCATCTCTATATAACTCTCTCCATCTCTATATAACTCTCTCCATCTCTATATAACTCTCTCCATCTCTATATAAATCTCTCCATCTCCATCTCTTTATAACTCTCTCCATCTGTTTATAACTCTCTCCATCTCTCTATAACTCTATATAACTCTCTCCATCTCTATATAACTCTCTCCATCTCTATATAACTCTCTCCATCTCCATCTCTATATAACTCTCTCCATCTCCATCTCTATATAACTCTCTCCATCTCTATATAACTCTCTCCATCTCCATCTATATATAACTCTCTCCATCTCTATATAACTCTCCCCATCTCTATATAACTCTCTCCATCTCTATATAACTCTCTCCATCTCTATATAACTCTCTCCATCTCTATATAACTCTCTCCATCTCTATATAAATCTCTCCATCTCCATCTCTTTATAACTCTCTCCATCTGTTTATAACTCTCTCCATCTCTCTATAACTCTATATAACTCTCTCCATCTCTATATAACTCTCTCCATCTCCATCTCTATATAACTCTCTCCATCTCCATCTCTATATAACTCTCTCCATCTCTATATAACTCTCTCCATCTCCATCTATATATAACTCTCTCCATCTCTATATAACTCTCTCCATTTCCATCTCTATATAACTCTCTCCATCTCTATATAACTCTCTCCATCTCTATATAACTCTTGCCATCTCTATATAACTCTCTCCATCTCCATCTCTTTATAACTCTCTCCATCTCTATCTCTATATAACTCTCTCCATCTCTATATAACTCTCTCCATCTCTATATAACTCTCTCCATCTCTATATAACTCTCTCCATCTCTATATAACTCTCTCCATCTCTTTATAACTCTCTCCATCTCTATATAACTCTCTCCATCTCTATATAACTCTCTCCATCCTCATCTTTATATAACTCTCTCCATCTCTATATAACTCTCTCCATCTCTATATAACTCTCTCCATCTCTATATAACTCTCTCCATCTCTATATTACTCTCTCCATCTATATCTCTATATAACTCTCTCCATCTCTATATAACTCTCTCCATCTCCATCTCTATATAACTCTCTCCATCTCTATATAACTCTCTCCATCTCCATCTCTATATAACTCTCTCCATCTCTATATAACTCTCTCTATCTCCATCTCTATATAACTCTCTCCATCTCTATATAACTCTCTCCATCTCTATATAACTCTCGCCATCTCTATATAACTCTCTCCATCTCCATCTCTTTATAACTCTCTCCATCTCTATCTCTATATAACTCTCTCCATCTCTATATAACTCTCTCCATCTCTATATAACTCTCTCCATCTCTATATAACTCTCTCCATCTCTATATAACTCTCTCCATCTCTATATAACTCTCTCCATCTCTATATAACTCTCTCCATCTCCATCTCTTTATAACTCTCTCCATCTCCATCTCTATATAACTCTCTCCATCTCTATATAACTCTCTCCATCTCTATATAACTCTCTCCATCTCTATATAACTCTCTCCATCTCTATATAACTCTCTCCATCTCTTTATAACTCTCTCCATCTCCATCTCTATATAACTCTCTCCATCTCTATATAACTCTCTCCATCTCTATATAACTATCTCCATCTCTATATAACTCTCTCCATCTCTATATAACTCTCTCCATCTCTTTATAACTCTCTCCATCTCTATATAACTCTCTCCATCTCCATCTCTATATAACTCTCTCCATCTCCATCTCTATATAACTCTCTCCATCTCTATATAACTCTCTCCATCTCCATCTCTATATAACTCTCTCCATCTCTTTATAACTCTCTCCATCTCTATATAACTCTCTCCATCTCCATCTCTATATAACTCTCTCCATCTCTATATAACTCTCTCCATCTCTATATAACTCTCTCCATCTCTATATAACTCTCTCCATCTCTATATAACTCTCTCCATCTATATCTCTATATAACTCTCTCCATCTCTATATAACTCTCTCCATCTCTATATAACTCTCTCCATCTCTTTATAACTCTCTCCATCTCTTTATAACTCTCTCCATCTCTATATAACTCTCTCCATCTCATCTCTATATAACTCTCTCCATCTCTATAACTCATAACTCTCTCCATCTCTATATAACTCTCTCCATCTCTATATAACTATCTCTATCTCCATCTCTATATAACTCTCTCCATCTCTATATAACTCTCTCCATCTCTATATAACTCTCTCCATCTCTATAACTCATAACTCTCTCCATCTCTATATAACTCTCTCCATCTCCATTTCTATATAACTCTCTCCATCTCTCTATCATTCTCTCACTGGTCACTGACTTGTATGAGTCACACAGTGCAGTAAACATGTAAATTACTGAAGTGTTTCTTAGCAAGGCATACTACACACACACACGCACACACACACACACACACACACACACACACACACACACACACACACACACACACACACACACACAAACACAAACACACGCACTGACTTGGGTCTCCGGTTTCTTCCAGGAGGTTCGTATGGAGCCAGTTGAAGAGGAGGTGTTGGAAGGAATCACCAAATCAGTAACTTATCTACTATTAGCATTACCCTTCTATCTGTCTGTTGCCCTGTTCTGTCTGTTGCCCTGTTCTGTCTGTCGCCCTGTTCTGTCTGTCGCCCTGATCTGTCTGTCACCCTGTTCTGTCTGTCACACTGTTTGTTCTGTCACCATGTTCTGTCTGTCGCCCTGTTCTGTCTGTCTGTCACCCTGTTCTGTCTGTCACCCTGTTCTGTCTGTCACCCTGTTCTGTCTGTCACCCTGTTCTGTCTGTCGCCCTGTTCTGTCTGTTGCCCTGTTCTGTCTGTCGCCCTGTTCTGTCTGTCGCCCTGATCTGTCTGTCACCCTGTTCTGTCTGTCACCCTGTTCGTTCGGTCACTGTGTTCTGTCCGTCACCCTGTTCATCCTGTTCAGTCTGTTCAGTCTGTTCAGTCTGATCTGTCTGTTCAGTCTGTTCAGTCTGTCTGTCTGTCTGTCTGTCTGTCTGTCTGTCTGTCTGTCTGTCTGTCTGTGTATGTCTGGTCTTTCAGGTCTGTCTGGTCTGTCTGTCTGGTCTGTCAGATCTGTCTAGTCTGTCTGTCTGGTTTTTCAGATCTGTCTGGTCTGTCTGGTCAGTCTGGTCAGTCTGGTCTGTCTGTCTGATCTGTCTGTTCAGTCTGTTCAGTCTGTCTGTCTGTCTGTCTGTCTGTGTATGTCTGGTCTTTCAGGTCTGTCTGGTCTGTCTGTCTGGTCTGTCAGATCTGTCTAGTCTGTCTGTCTGGTTTTTCAGATCTGTCTGGTCTGTCTGGTCAGTCTGGTCAGTCTGGTCTGTCTGTCTGGTCTGTCTGATCTGTCTGTTCAGTCTGTTCAGCCTGTCTGTCTGTCTGTCTGTCTGTCTGTCTGTCTGTCTGTGTATGTCTGGTCTTTCAGGTCTGTCTGGTCTGTCTGTCTGGTCTGTCAGATCTGTCTAGTCTGTCTGTCTGGTTTTTCAGATCTGTCTGGTCAGTCTGGTCAGTCTGGTCTGTCTGTCTGGTCTGTCAGATCTGTCTGTTCAGTCTGTTCAGTCTGTCTGTCTGTCTGTCTGTCTGTCTGTCTGTCTGTCTGTGTATGTCTGGTCTTTCAGGTCTGTCTGGTCTGTCTGTCTGGTCTGTCAGATCTGTCTAGTCTGTCTGTCTGGTTTTTCAGATCTGTCTCGTCTGTCTGGTCAGTCTGGTCAGTCTGGTCTGTCTGTCTGGTCTGTCTGGTCTGTCTGATCTGTCTGTTCAGTCTGTTCAGTCTGTCTGTCTGTCTGTCTGTCTGTCTGTCTGCGTATGTCTGGTCTTTCAGGTCTGTCTGGTCTGTCTGTCTGGTCTGTCAGATCTGTCTAGTCTGTCTGTCTGGTTTTTCAGATCTGTCTGGTCTGTCTGTCTGTCTGGTCTATCAGGTCTGTCTGTCTGTCTGGTCTGTCAGGTCTGTCTGTCTGGTCTTTCAGATCTGTCTGTCTGGTCTGTCTGGTCTGTCTGGTCTGTTGTCATGGCAGAAGAGAAGACCTGGAACATTCAGAATCAGCTGCAGATGGTTGTCAAGGAAACAGTGGGGCTGAAACTTGTCTTGTCTTCAAGTAGTTTGTTTCCCTCCTCCCTGCGTCTGTCTGAGTCCTTCTCTCTCTTTTCAGAGTTTTTGGTGAAGATAGCATGTTTGGATAACATTGAGCTACTACTGTGTGTGTGTGTGTGTGTGTGTGTGTGTGTGTTTTGGATGGAGCCATGTTATCAGCATCACACCGTCCCCAGATCATATGTGGAAACCAATTATGTTGATATTTGTTACAGAATAAATGTGTCCACGGGACTGAGGAAGAGTCCATTTGGGATAGTGCTTAAACTAGTGCAACAGTGCGACATAGAACCTGGGGTAAAATACTGACATATTGATCATCACATATTGATCATCACATATTGATCATCACATATTGATCATCACATATTGATCATCACATATTGATCATATTTTACAGTGAAACAGTGAATTTTCATCACATATGTAGTTTATCATTACATAATGCATACGACTGACTGAGCCTCGTGTGAGTCTGTTTGTGAGCCACGCGGGCTCCAATTAGCCTGTAGAGGAGAGAGAGAGAGACAGAGAGCCACAGTTAAAGGGCATGGTATTAGTGCAGAACCAGCTCAGAGGTCACTGGTGACCCAGGGGAGAAAGCTTTCACTTACTGTACCCATCAGCCCCTTCTGCTACTGTCAACAAACCATGCCTCTCTCAACAGACTGGTTATGCCACAAATGGAACCCTATTCCCTATTTAGTGCACTACTTTAGACCAGGGGCCCTGGTAGTACACTACTTTAGACCAGGGACCCTGGTAGTACACTACTTTAGACCAGGGGCCCTGGTAGTATACTACTTTAGACCAGGGGCCCTGGTAGTGCACTACTTTAGACCAGGGACCCTGTTAGGGCACTACTTTAGACCAGGGACGCTGTTAGGGCACTACTTTAGACCAGGGGCCCTGGTAGTGCACTACTTTAGACCAGGGACCCTGTTAGGGCACTACTTTAGACCAGGGGCCCTGGTAGTACACTACTTTAGACCAGGGGCCCTGGTAGTACACAACTTTAGACCAGGGGTCCTGGTAGTACACTACTTTAGACCAGGGGCCCTGGTAGTACACTACTTTAGACCAGGGACCCTGGTAGTACACTACTTTAGACCAGGGACCCTGGAAGTACACTACTTTAGACCAGGGACCTTGGTAGTACACTACTTTAGACCAGGGACCCTGGTAGTACACTACTTTAGACCAGGGACCCTGGTAGTACACTACTTTAGACAAGGGACCCTGGTAGTACACTACTTTAGATCAGGGACCCTGGTAGGGCACTACTTTAGACCAGGGACCCTGTTAGGGCACTACTTTAGACCAGGGACCCTGGTAGTGCACTACTTTAGACCATGGACCCTGGTTAGTACACTACTTTAGAGCAGGGGCCCTGGTAGTGCACTACTTTAGACCAGGGACCCTGTTAGGGCACTACTTTAGACCAGGGGCCCTGGTAGTACACTACTTTAGACCAGGGACCCTGTTAGGGCACTACTTTAGACCAGGGATCCTGTTAGGGCACTACTTTAGACCAGGGACCCTGGTAAGTGCACTACTTTAGACCATGGACCCTGGTAGTACACTACTTTAGAGCAGGGGCCCTGGTAGTGCACTACTTTAGACCAGGGACCCTGTTAGGGCACTACTTTAGACCAGGGGCCCTGGTAGTACACTACTTTAGACCAGGGACCCTGGTAGTGCACTACTTTAGACCAGGGACCCTGGTAGTACACTACTTTAGACCAGGGACCCTGGTAGTGCACTACTTTAGACCAGGGACCCTGGTAGTACACTACTTTAGATCAGGGACCCTGGTAGTACACTACTTTAGACCAGGGATCCTGGTAGTGCACTACTTTAGACCAGGGACCCTGGTAGTACACTACTTTAGATCAGGGACCCTGGTAGTACACTACATTAGACCAGGGACCCTGGTAGTGCACTACTTTAGACCAGGGACCCTGGTAGTGCACTACTTTAGACCAGGGGCCCTGGTAGGGCACTACTTTAGACCAAGGGCCCTGGTTAGTACACTACTTTAGACCAGCGGCCCTGGTAGTACACTACTTTAGACCAGGGGCCCTGGTAGTACAGTACTTTAGACCAGGGACCCTGGTAGTACACTACTTTAGACCAGGGACCCTGGTAGTGCACTACTTTAGACCAGGGACCCTGGTAGTACACTACTTTAGATCAGGGACCCTGGTAGTACACTACTTTAGACCAGGGACCCTGGTAGTACACTACTTTAGACCAGGGACCCTGGTAGTACACTACTTTAGACCAGGGACCCTGGTAGTACACTACTTTAGACCAGGGACCCTGGTAGTGCACTACTTTAGACCAGGGGCCCTGGTTAGTACACTACTTTAGACCAGGGGCCCTGGTAGTACACTACTTTAGACCAGGGGCCCTGGTAGTACAGTACTTTAGACCAGGGGCCCTGGTGGGGCACTACTTTAGACCAGGGCCCTGGTTAGTACACTACTTTAGACCAGGGGCCCTGGTAGTACACTACTTTAGACCAGGGGCCCTGGTAGTACACTACTTTAGATCAGGGACCCTGGTAGTGCACTACTTTAGACCAGGGACCCTGGTAGTGCACTACTTTAGACCAGGGGCCCTGGTAGGGCACTACTTTAGACCAGGGGCCCTGGTTAGTACACTACTTTAGACCAGGGACCCTGGTAGTGCACTACTTTAGACCAGGGACCCTGGTAGTGCACTACTTTAGACCAGGGACCCTGGTAGTGCACTACTTTAGACCAGGGGCCCTGGTAGGGCACTACTTTAGACCAAGGGCCCTGGTTAGTACACTACTTTAGACCAGGGGCCCTGGTAGTACACTACTTTAGACCAGGGGCCCTGGTAGTACAGTACTTTAGACCAGGGACCCTGGTAGTACACTACTTTAGACCAGGGACCCTGGTAGTGCACTACTTTAGACCAGGGACCCTGGTAGTACACTACTTTAGATCAGGGACCCTGGTAGTACACTACTTTAGACCAGGGACCCTGGTAGGGCACTACTTTAGACCAAGGGCCCTGGTTAGTACACTACTTTAGACCAGGGGCCCTGGTAGTACACTACTTTAGACCAGGGGCCCTGGTAGTACAGTACTTTAGACCAGGGACCCTGGTAGTACACTACTTTAGACCAGGGACCCTGGTAGTGCACTACTTTAGACCAGGGACCCTGGTAGTACACTACTTTAGATCAGGGACCCTGGTAGTACACTACTTTAGACCAGGGACCCTGGTAGTACACTACTTTAGACCAGGGACCCTGGTAGTACACTACTTTAGACCAGGGACCCTGGTAGTACACTACTTTAGACCAGGGACCCTGGTAGTGCACTACTTTAGACCAGGGGCCCTGGTTAGTACACTACTTTAGACCAGGGGCCCTGGTAGTACACTACTTTAGACCAGGGGCCCTGGTAGTACAGTACTTTAGACCAGGGGCCCTGGTGGGGCACTACTTTAGACCAGGGGCCCTGGTAGTACACTACTTTAGATCAGGGACCCTGGTAGTACACTACTTTAGACCAGGGATCCTGGTAGTGCACTACTTTAGACCAGGGACCCTGGTAGTGCACTACTTTAGACCAGGGGCCCTGGTAGGGCACTACTTTAGACCAGGGGCCCTGGTTAGTACACTACTTTAGACCAGGGACCCTGGTAGTGCACTACTTTAGACCAGGGGCCCTGGTTAGTACACTAAATATGGAATAGGGTGCCATTTGGGATGCAAAAATCATTTCCTTAAAATACAATTGTATTTGTCACATGCTCCGAATACAACAAGTGTAGACCTTACCGTGAAATGCTCACTTCCTTGGCGTCCACATCACCAACAAACTAGAAAAAGAGAGTTGTGAAGAGGGCCCTCTTCACAACTCTCTTTTTCTAGTTTGTTGGTGACGTGGACGCCAAGGAACTTGAAGCCCTCAAACTGCTCTACTCCAGCCTCATCAATGAGAATGAGGGCCTGCTTTTGCTGTAGTCCACAAACATCTCCTTTGTCTTGATCATGTTGAGGGAGAGGTTTTTGTCCTGGCACCACACGGACAGGTCTCTGACCTCCTCCTTATAGGCTGCCTCAACGTTGTAGGACAGGTTGTTGTCCTGGCACCACACGGCCAGGTCTCTGACCTCCTCCTTATAGGCTGCCTCAACGTTGTAGGACAGGTTGTTGTCCTGGCACCACACGGCCAGGTCTCTGACCTCCTCCCTATAGGCTGCCTCAACGTTGTAGGACAGGTTGTTGTCCTGGCACCACACGGCCAGGTCTCTGACCTCCTCCTTATAGGCTGCCTCAACGTTGTAGGACAGGTTGTTGTATCTGGCACCACACGGCCAGGTCTCTGACCTCCTCCCTATAGGCTGCCTCAACGTTGTAGGACAGGTTGTTGTACTGGCACCACACGGCCAGGTCTCTGACCTCCTCCCTATAGGCTGCCTCAACGTTGTAGGACAGGTTGTTATTCTGGCATCACATGGCCAGGTCTCTGACCTCCTCCCTATAGGCTGCCTCAACGTTGTAGGACAGGTTGTTGTCCTGGCACCACACGGCCAGGTCTCTGACCTCCTCCTGATAGGCTGCCTCAACGTTGTAGGACAGGTTGTTGTCCTGGCACCACACGGCCAGGTCTCTGACCTCCTCCTTATAGGCTGCCTCAACGTTGTAGGACAGGTTGTTGTCCTGGCAACACACGGCCAGGTCTCTGACCTCCTCCTTATAGGCTGCCTCAACGTTGTAGGACAGGTTGTTGTCCTGGCACCACACGGCCAGGTCTCTGACCTCCTCCTTATAGGCTGCCTCAACGTTGTAGGACAGGTTGTTGTCCTGGCACCACACGGCCAGGTCTCTGACCTCCTCCTTATAGGCTGCCTCAACGTTGTAGGACAGGTTGTTGTCCTGGCAACACACGGCCAGGTCTCTGACCTCCTCCTTATAGGCTGCCTCAACGTTGTAGGACAGGTTGTTGTCCTGGCACCACACGGCCAGGTCTCTGATCTCCTCCTTATAGGCTGTCTTGTCGGTGATCAGGCCTACCACTGTTGTGTCGTCAGCAAACTTAATGATGGTGTTAGAGTCGTGCCAGGCCGTGCAGTCATGAGTGAACAGGGAGGACAGGAGGGGACTGAGCAGGACCACTGAGGGGTCATAATATGAGCTATTATTATCCCAGATCAAATCAAATCAAATCAAATGTATTTATATAGCCCTTCGTACATCAGCTGATATCTCAAAGTGCTGTACAGAAACCCAGCCTAAAACCCCAAACAGCAAGCAATGCAGGTGTAGAAGCACGGTGGCTAGGAAAAACTCCCTAGAAAGGCCAAAACCTAGGAAGAAACCTAGAGAGGAACCAGGCTATGTGGCTATGTTGAGGCAGATCTGTTTATGTTGTTGTTTATGTGTTGTTATGTTTTTATGTTGATGTTTATGTGTTATGTTGTTGTTTATGTGTTGTTATGTTGTTGTTTATGTGTTGTTATGTTGTTGTTTATGTGTTGTTATGTTGTTTTTTATGTGTTGTTGTTTATGTGTTTGTTCATTGTTATGTGGTTATTTATATGTTGTTATGTTGTTGTTTATGTGTTGTTATGTTGTTGTTTATGTGTTATGTTGTTGTTTATATGTTGTTATGTTGTTGTCTATGTGTTGTTATGTTGTTGTTTATGTGTTGTTATGTTGTTGTTATGTGTTGTTATGTTGTTGTTTATGTGTTGTTGTTTATGTGTTGTTATGTGTTGTTATGTTGTTGTTTATATGTTGTTATGTTGTTGTTTATGTGTTGTTATGTTGTTTTTTATGTGTTGTTGTTTATGTGTTTGTTCATTGTTATGTGGTTATTTATATGTTGTTATGTTGTTGTTTATGTGTTGTTATGTTGTTGTTTATGTGTTATGTTGTTGTTTATATGTTGTTATGTTGTGGTCTATGTGTTGTTATGTTGTTGTTTATGTGTTGTTATGTTGTTGTTATGTGTTGTTATGTTGTTGTTTATGTGTTGTTGTTTATGTGTTGTTATGTGTTGTTATGTTGTTGTTTATATGTTGTTATGTTGTTGTTTATGTGTTGTTATGTTGTTGTTTATGTGTTGTTATGTTGTTGTTATGTTGTTGTTTATGTGTTGTTATGTTGTTGTTTATGTGTTGTTGTTTATGTGTTGTTATGTGTTGTTATGTTGTTGTTTATATGTTGTTATGTTGTTGTTTATGTGTTGTTATGTTGTTGTTTATGTGTTGTTATGTTGTTGTTATGTTGTTGTCTATGTGTTGTTATGTTGTTGTTTATGTGTTGTTATGTTGTTGTTATGTTGTTGTTTATGTGTTGTTATGTTGTTGTTTATGTGTTGTTGTTTATGTGTTGTTATGTGTTGTTATGTTGTTGTTTATATGTTGTTATGTTGTTGTTTATGTGTTGTTATGTTGTTGTTTATGTGTTGTTATGTTGTTGTTATGTTGTTGTCTATGTGTTGTTATGTTGTTGTTTATGTGTTGTTATGTGTTGTTATGTTGTTGTTTATGTGTTGTTGTGTTGTTGTCTATGTGTTGTTATGTGTTGTTGTTTATGTGTTGTTATGTGTTGTTATGTTGTTGTTTATATGTTGTTATGTTGTTGTTTATGTGTTGTTATGTTGTTGTTTATGTGTTGTTATGTTGTTGTTATGTTGTTGTCTATGTGTTGTTATGTTGTTGTTTATGTGTTGTTTATGTGTTGTTATGTTGTTGTCTATGTGTTGTTATGTTGTTGTTTATGTGTTATGTTGTTGTTTATGTGTTATTATGTTGTTGTTTATGTGTTGTTATGTTGTTGTTTATGTGTTGTTATGTTGTTGTTTATGTGTTGTTATGTTGTTGTTTATGTGTTATGTTGTTGTTTATGCGTTGTTATGTTGTTGTTTATGTGTTGTTCTGTAATGGGTCTGTAAGGGCTATGGCCATTCTAGTGGTTGTATTTCTATTTCTGTCTAATATACTCTGTCCTCTGCCCTGTCTGTCCTCTGTCCTCTGCCCTGTCTGTCCTCTGTCCCCTGTCCTGTATGTCCTCTGTCCCCTGTCCTGTATGTCCTCTGTCCCCTGCTCTGTCTGTCCCCTGTCCTCTGTCCTGTCTGTCCCCTCCCAGCACATCCTGATAGTCCAGAGACAGCTGAATGTGTTGGAGGAGGAGCTGGAGGAGTTCCGCCTGGCTCTCAGGCAGTACATGGAGTGTGCCTGTGCCCAGACGGGCTGCCTGCAGTAAGAGCTCATACACTACAACTCTGTCTTTGCATAACAACTTCCTGTAGTAAATATAAAGAGTAGTTTTTCAGACCATTAAACCTCATACTGGGGTTTAAAAGCCAGTTTAATAGCGTGGTGGGTGTTTATATGCGTGCTATTTCACACGTGTACATTGTAAATGTGTTTTTTCATATCCTAACTCCCCCTGAGACACAAATCAACAGATTTTTTTTCACCTTGTTGGCTCGGGATTCAAACTAGCGACCTTTGGGTTACTTGCCCGACACTCTCACCCCTCGTTGGTATACTAGAGATACGTGGTGTTTACACAGTTTTTTTAGTTTTTTATTTTACCTTTATTTAACCAGGCAAGTCAGTTAAGAACAAATTCTTATTTTCAATGACGGCCTGGGAACAGTGGGTTAACTGCCTTGTTCAGGGGCAGAACGACAGATTTGTACCTTGTCAGCTTGGGGGTTTGAACTCGCAACCTTCCAGTTACTAGTCCAACGCTCTAACCACTAGGCTACCTGCCTCCTCTACTCTCTAACCACTAGGCTACCTGCCTCCTCTACACTCTAACCACTAGGCTACCCTGCCCCCCCTCCACTCTAACCACTAGGCTACCCTGCCGCCCCTCCACTCTAACCACTAGGCTACCCTGCCCCCCCTCCACCCTAACCACTAGGCTACCCTGCCGCCCCTACACTCTAACCACTAGGCTACCCTGCCGCCCCTCCACTCTAACCACTAGGCTACCCTGCCGCCCCTACACTCTAACCACTAGGCTACCCTGCCGCCCCTCCACTCTAACCACTAGGCTACCTGCCGCCCCTCCACTCTAACCACTAGGCTACCCTGCCGCCCCTACACTCTAACCACTAGGCTACCCTGCTGCCCCTACACTCTAACCACTAGGCTACCTGCCACCTCTACACTCTAACCACTAGGCTACCCTGCTGCCCCTACACTCTAACCACTAGGCTACCCTGCCGCCTCTACACTCTAACCACTAGGCTACCCTGCCCCCCCCTCCACTCTAACCACTAGGCTACCTGCCCCCCCTCCACTCTAACCACTAGGCTACCCTGCCGCCCCAGTAAAGGTGAGCAGAGGACAGCGTGCGTGCTGCTTCTCACTGATTAGTGGGAGAGTATGTAAAGTACGTATAATCTGTGTATGGAGGAGGCAGGAGAGAGGGGAAATACAGATTGTATGTGTGGTTGTGTTGTATAGCCACAGAGCCTTTAGAAATGCCATGAGGCACAGCGGGGTGTTTGACTCAGTCTCTCTGACAGTCATCTTTCTCTCTACTGCACCTGCTGTCTCAAACTCTGAATACTCGGCTATGAAAAGCCAACTGACATTTACTCCTGAAGTGCTGACCTGTTACATCCTCTACAACCACTGTGATTATTATTATTCGACCCTGCTGGTCATCTATGAACGTCTGAACATCTTGAAGAATGAGGACTGGCCGTTCCTCATAGCCTGGTTCCTCTCTAGGTTTCTTCCTAGGTTCCGGCCATTCTATGGAGTTTTTCCTAGCCACCGTGCTTCTACACCTGCATTGCTTGCTGTTTGGGGTTTTAGGCTGGGTTTCTGTACAGCACTTTGAGACATCTGCTGATGTTGTCATGTATTGTCATGTTGTGTCTTGTTTCTGTCCTTTCCCTTCACCCTGTCTCCCTCTGCTGGTCGTTATTAGGTTACCTTTTCTCCCCCTCTTTCCCCCAGCTGTTCCTTGTCTCCTCCTAACTACCTCGTCACCCCTTTTCCCACCTGTTCCCTTTTTCCCTCTGATTAGTCCTCTATATCTCTCTCTGTTTTTGTTTCTGTCTTTGTCGGATTCTTGTTTGTGTTATTCATGCCTGAACCAGACTATCGTCATGTTTGCTGCAACCTTGTCCTGTCCTGTCGGAATCTGCCGGTCCATCTGAGCCTACGTTTGTTTTGTTATTAAAGAAGCTCTGTTTACGTTAATTCGCTTTTGGGTCCTCATTCACGCACCGTAACAGAAGAATCCGACCAAGAATGGACCCAGCGACTTCGGATCCTCTCCACTCAGCCGTCGAGATCCAGGGAGCGATGCTAGGCAGACACGAGCAGGAATTGTCTGCTGCTCGACATGCCGTTGAGACCCTGGCCACCCAAGTCTCCAACCTCACAGAACAGGTTCACCATCTCCGCCTCGATCCACCGGCCACTTCCAGGGCTTTCGAATCTCCGGAGCCCAGAATCAATAACCCGCCGTGTTACTCTGGGGAGCCCACTGAATGCCGCTCATTCCTCACCCAGTGTGATATTGTGTTTTCTCTCCAGCCCAACACTTACTCCAGGAGCACTGCTCGTATCGCCTACGTCATATCTCTCCTTACTGGACGGGCTCGTGAGTGGGGCACGGCAATCTGGGAGGCAAGGGCTGAGTGTACTAACCAGTATCAGGACTTTAAGGAGGAGATGATACGGGTTTTTGATCGATCTGTTTTTGGGGAGGAGGCTTCCAGGGCCCTGTCTTCCCTATGTCAAGGTAATCGATCCATAACAGACTACTCTATTGAGTTTCGCACTCTTGCTGCCTCCAGTGGCTGGAACGAGCCGGCTTTGCTCGCTCGTTTTCTGGAGGGTCTCCGCGCAGAGGTAAAGGATGAGATTCTCTCCCGGGAGGTTCCTTCCAGCGTGGATTCCTTGATCGAACTCGCTATTCGCATTGAGCGACGGGTTGATCTTCGTCACCGAGCTCGTGGAAAGGAGCTCGCGTTCTCCGTTGCCCCCCTCTCCGCATCACTACCATCTTCCTCTGCCGGCTCGGGTGCTGAGCCTATGCAGCTGGGAGGTATCCGCATCTCGACTAAAGAGAGGGAACGGAGAATCACCAACCGCCTCTGTCTCTATTGCGGTTCCGCTGGTCATTTTGTCACTTCATGTCCAGTAAAAGCCAGAGCTCATCAGTAAGCGGAGGGCTACTGGTGAGCGCTACTACTCCTGTCTCTCCTTCAAGATCCTGCACTACCTTGTCGGTCCATCTACGCTGGACCGGTTCGTCAGCTTCCTGCAGTGCCTTAATAGACTCTGGGGCGGAGGGCTGTTTTATGGACGAGACCTGGGCTCGGGAACATGACATTCCTCTCAGACAGTTAAGGGAGCCCACGGCCTTGTTCGCCTTGGATGGTAGTCCTCTCCCCAGGATTCAGCGTGAGACGCTACCTTTAACCCTCACTGTCTCTGGTAATCATAGCGAAACCATTTCTTTTTAAATTTTTCGTTCACCTTTTACACCTGTTGTTTTGGGCCATCCCTGGCTAGTTTGTCATAATCCTTCTATTAATTGGTCTAGTAATTCTATCCTCTCCTGGAACGTCTCTTGTCATGTGAAATGTTTAATGTCTGCTATCCCTCCTGTTTCCTCTGTCTCTTCTTCACAGGAGGAGCCTGGTGATTTGACAGGGGTGCCGGAGGAATATCACGATCTGCGCACGGTGTTCAGTCGGTCCAGGGCCACCTCTCTTCCTCCACACCGGTCGTATGATTGTAGTATTGATCTCCTTCCGGGAACCACTCCCCCCCGGGGTAGACTATACTCTCTGTCGGCTCCTGAACGTAAGGCTCTCGAAGATTATTTGTCTGTAGCTCTTGCCGCCGGTACCATAGTCCCCTCCTCCTCTCCCGCCGGAGCGGGGTTTTTTTTTGTTAAGAAGAAGGACGGGTCCCTGCGCCCCTGCATAGATTATCGAGGGCTGAATGACATAACAGTGAAGACTCGTTATCCGCTTCCTCTTATGTCTTCAGCCTTCGAGATCCTGCAGGGAGCCAGGTTTTTCACTAAGTTGGACCTTCGTAACGCTTACCATCTCGTGCGCATCAGGGAGGAGGACGAGTGGAAGACGGCGTTTAACACTCCGTTAGGGCACTTTGAATACCGGGTTCTTCCTTTCGGCCTCGCTAACGCTCCAGCTGTCTTTCAGGCATTAGTCAATGATGTCCTGAGAGACATGCTGAACATCTTTGTTTTCGTTTACCTTGACGATATCCTGATTTTTTCACCGTCACTCCAGATTCATGTTCAGCACGTTCGACGTGTCCTCCAGCGCCTTTTAGAGAATTGTCTTTTTGTGAAGGCTGAGAAGTGCACTTTTCATGCCTCCTCCGTCACATTTCTCGGTTCTGTTATTTCCGCTGAAGGCATTAAGATGGATCCCGCTAAGGTCCAAGCTGTCATTGATTGGCCCGTCCCTAAGTCACGCGTCGAGCTGCAGCGCTTTCTCGGCTTCGCGAACTTCTATCGTCGTTTCATCCGTAATTTCGGTCAGGTGGCAGCTCCTCTCACAGCCCTTACTTCTGTCAAGACGTGCTTTAAGTGGTCCGTTTCCGCCCAGGGAGCTTTTGATCTCCTCAAGAATCGTTTTACATCCGCTCCTATCCTTGTTACACCTGACGTCTCTAGACATTTCGTTGTCGAGGTTGACGCGTCAGAGGTGGGCGTGGGAGCCATTCTTTCTCAGCGCTCCCTCTCTGACGACAAGGTCCACCCTTGCGCGTATTTTTCTCATCGCCTGTCGCCGTCGGAACGTAACTATGATGTGGGAAACCGCGAACTGCTCGCCATCCGCTTAGCCCTAGGCGAATGGCGACAGTGGTTGGAGGGGGCGACCGTTCCTTTTGTCGTTTGGACTGACCATAGGAACCTTGAGTACATCCGTTCTGCCAAACGACTTAATGCGCGTCAGGCGCGCTGGGCGCTGTTTTTCGCTCGTTTCGAGTTCATGATTTCTTATCGTCCGGGCTCTAAGAACACCAAGCCTGATGCTTTATCTCGTCTCTTCAGTTCTTCAGTAGCCTCCACTGACCCCGAGGGGATTCTCCCTGAGGGGCGTGTTGTCGGGTTGACTGTCTGGGGAATTGAGAGGCAGGTAAAGCAAGCACTCACTCAAACTCCGTCGCCGCGCGCTTGTCCCAGGAACCTTCTTTTCGTTCCCGTTCCTACTCGTCTGGCCGTTCTTCAGTGGGCTCACTCTGCCAAGTTAGCCGGCCACCCTGGCGTTCGGGGTACGCTTGCTTCCATTCGCCAGCGTTTTTGGTGGCCCACCCGGGAGCATGACACGCGTCGCTTCGTGGCTGCTTGTTCGGTCTGCGCGCAGACTAAGTCCGGTAACTCCCCTCCTGCCGGCCGTCTCAGGCCGCTTCCCATTCCCTCTCGACCGTGGTCTCACATCGCCTTAGATTTTGTCACCGGACTGCCTTCGTCAGCGGGGAAGACTGTTATTCTTACGGTTGTCGACAGGTTCTCTAAGGCGGCTCATTTTATTCCCCTTGCTAAGCTTCCTTCTGCTAAAGAGACGGCACAAATCATCATCGAGAATGTTTTCAGAATTCATGGCCTTCCGTCAGACGTCGTTTCGGACAGAGGTCTGCAATTCACGTCTCAATTTTGGAGGGAGTTTTGCCGTTTGATTGGGGCTTCCGTCAGTCTCTCTTCCGGCTTTCACCCCCAGTCTAACGGTCAAGCAGAACGGGCCAATCAGACTATTGGTCGCATCTTACGCAGTCTTTCTTTTCGCAACCCTGCGTCTTGGTCAGAACAGCTCCCCTGGGCAGAATACGCCCACAACTCGCTTCCTTCGTCTGCGACCGGGCTATCTCCTTTTCAGAGTAGCCTCGGGTACCGCTGTTCTCTTCTCAGTTCGCCGAGTCCAGCGTCCCCTCCGCTCAGGCTTTTGTCCAACGTTGCGAGCGCACCTGGAAGAGGGTCAGGTCTGCACTTTGCCGTTATAGGGCGCAGACTGTGAGGGCTGCTAATAAGCGTAGAACTAAGAGTCCTAGATATTGTCGCGGTCAGAGAGTTTGGCTCTCCACTCAGAACCTTCCCCTTAAGACCGCTTCTCGCAAGTTGACCCCGCGGTTCATTGGTCCGTTCCGTATTTCCCAGATCATTAATCCTGTCGCAGTTCGACTTCTTCTTCCGCGATATCTTCGTCGCGTCCACCCGGTCTTCCATGTCTCCTGTGTCAAGCCCGTTCTTCGCGCCCCCGCTCGTCTTCCCCCCCCCCCCCATCCTTGTCGAGGGCGCACCCATCTACAGGGTCCGTAGGATTTTGGACATGCGTCCTCGGGGCCGTGGTCATCAGTACCTAGTAGATTGGGAGGGGTACGGTCCTGAGGAGAGGAGTTGGGTTCCCTCTCGGGACGTGCTGGACCGTGCGCTGATCGACGATTTCCTCCGTTGCCGCCAGGTTTCCTCCTCGAGTGCGCCAGGAGGCGCTCGGTGAGTGGGGGGGTACTGTCATGTATTGTCATGTTGTGTCTTGTTTCTGTCCTTTCCCTTCACCCTGTCTCCCTCTGCTGGTCGTTATTAGGTTACCTTTTCTCCCCCTCTTTCCCCCAGCTGTTCCTTGTCTCCTCCTAACTACCTCGTCACCCCTTTTCCCACCTGTTCCCTTTTTCCCTCTGATTAGTCCTCTATATCTCTCTCTGTTTTTGTTTCTGTCTTTGTCGGATTCTTGTTTGTGTTATTCATGCCTGAACCAGACTATCGTCATGTTTGCTGCAACCTTGTCCTGTCCTGTCGGAATCTGCCGGTCCATCTGAGCCTACGTTTGTTTTGTTATTAAAGAAGCTCTGTTTACGTTAATTCGCTTTTGGGTCCTCATTCACGCACCGTAACAGATGTAAAATGTTATTGATTGATTGATTGAGAGAGAGAGAGAGAGAGAGAGTGCAATATATATACAGTGGGGAGAACAAGTATTTGATACACTGCCGATTTTGCAGGTTTTCAATCAGTAGTTTGAGTAAATCCTAATGAATAAACCTGGAAGGAAAACATAGTTGATGAACATGTTGACAAATCTACTTAGTGACTGAAAAACAAACCTGAACAAAGGAGCAGTCTAAGCGTTATTAAAGGTTTAGGCTGTATAATCGTACATATATGTCACTTACTTGCTAATTAGACACATTTTATTCTTGTTGTTGCTTTTGTTAGTGTGGCAGTTCAGCGACTGGCTAATGAGTCCCGCTTCATCCTATACGAGTTCTGGGAACACAACCACGTGTGGAAGAAGTAAGTTTCTGACAATCATTATCAGTGGAAACTAAATTAGATCACTTGATGTGTTTTGACTCTCCAGCTTGTCCCCAACTGTGACACTTCCTCTGAGGAAGAGGAAGGCATCATGTGAAGTCGAAACATCAGTTCAACTGCTCATTAAATAAAACCTGAGATAAGAACATATGTCTCCCGGCTCCAACTTGTTTACCAGGAAGTCATCATTTTTGGGGTGGGGGGGGTGGGGGGGGGGTTGTTATTGGGTAAACCCTAAACCCTATGACTTGAATGTAAAAGCACTTGGAAAATGGAAGTGTGTTTCTGTCTTTTCTATGTGCAGCCATCTCCAGACAAACTACAGTAAGACTTTCCAGAGAGGTAACGTGGACTTCCTGGAGACACCAGAGCTCATGACCACCATGCTGGTGCCTGGTACGTCAATCAATAACACACCTGGGGTTTCATACATACATACATACATACATATACACACACACACACACATACACACACACACACACACATACACACACACACACACACACACACACATACACACACACACATACACACACGCACGCACGCACGCACACACACACATACATACATACATACATACATACATACATACATACATACATGCATGCATACTTCACATGTTCTGAGCATTGTCTTAAAGGTCCAATGCATCAGTTTTTACATCAATATCAAATCCTTTTTTTGGGGGGGGGGTGACAATTTAGTTCCTTATTAACCAGATATCCATCCAACCATTTCATGTGGCCGGCTACCTGACGCGTGAAAACAATGTTACCACCGAGGCTGATGGAAACATGACATACAATTATATTAAAAGCCTGACAATTTGTTCATTTGACATGGTGGGATCTTTTTGTGTCGGTACAATTAATTAGTCGAGAAAGAAACACCTTTAATGCGCAAATATTGATATAATAACCATCAAAATCAAAGGAAACTTGGCGTCACTAAGACTTGGGAAAGATTTGGGATGCAGATGATTAGATTACAGAGGAAATAAATGATGACCTTCCCAGGGTGGTGAAAGGCGATGAGCTTGATGCTCCTTTCCAATAAATATTGAGAGTCTTATTCTGGTGACAGGATGATGAATTGCTTGGCTGCCATTTTGACAAATACAAATAATATGGCTCTCATCCATAATGTCATAGTGTGGAATCCTGAGTGGCACATTCATTATATACCTCAAAATCTTTGTGACAAAACTAGAGGAAACCCATCTAAATTCTATTTTTAATTTGTTACATGGGCATTTAACTGCAAAATGTTATTTTATGTGTATCACAGCCTTTTATCTGTAAAAAGTTATTTTATGTGTATCACAGCCTTTTATCTGTAAAAAGTCAGTTTGATGGAAACCCATCTCTGGTGGGAAGATTAGCATATTTTTGAATATTCGCATGAAAGTCTGTTTAGAACTCTCTTTGCTATTGGTCTATTAACCAATTTACCGCATGGTGATGTCACCAGGCAAGCTGTAACTCCCGACCCATGTAAACCTGCTGATTAGAAGGTCCTGAGTAGATTGTATTTTCAACCAATCAACTATCAGGAAATAAACACTGATCAAATGTTTTCACACTTTTACAGTGTTTAGTTTTATCAACTGTTGTACAATATGATACAAAACACAGAAAATATATTTATTTTTTGGGACTGCAATTGACCTTTAAGCCTTTAAGGGTACCATGTTGATTGAGTTAGCACTTCTGGGACTAATATTGAAAGTGAGCGACCCGGCTCTACGTACTGGACTGGTTTGTGACTAACGGACCCTGGTTAGAGGGGACCCGGCTCTACGTATTGGACTGGTTTGTGACTAACAGACCCTGGTTAGAGGGGACCCGGCTCTACGTACTGGACTGGTTTGTGACTAACGGACTCTGGTTAGAGGGGACCCGGCTCTACATCGTGGACTGGTTTGTGACTAACGGACTCCTGGTTAGAGGAGACCCGGCTCTACGTACTGGACTGGTTTGTGACTAACGGACCCTGGTTAGAGGGGACCCGGCTCTACGTATTGGACTGGTTTGTGACTAACGGACCCTGGTTAGAGGGGACCCGGCTCTACGTATTGGACTGGTTTGTGACTAACGGACTCTGGTTAGAGGGGACCCGGCTCTACGTACTGGACTGGTTTGTGACTAACGGACTCCGGTTAGAGGGGACCCGGCTCTACGTATTGGACTGGTTTGTGACTAACGGACTCCTGGTTAGAGGGGACCCGGCTCTACGTATTGGACTGGTTTGTGACTAACGGACTCCTGGTTAGAGGGGACCCGGCTCTACGTATTGGACTGGTTTGTGACTAACGGACTCTGGTTAGAGGGGACCCGGCTCTACGTATTGGACTGGTTTGTGACTAACGGACCCTGGTTAGAGGAGACCCGGCTCTACGTACTGGACTGGTTTGTGACTAACGGACCCTGGTTAGAGGGGACCCGGCTCTACGTACTGGACTGGTTTGTGACTAACGGACCCTGGTTAGAGGGGACCCGGCTCTACGTACTGGACTGGTTTGTGACTAACGGACTCCTGGTTAGAGGGGACCCGGATCTACGTACTGGACTGGTTTGTGACTAACGGACCCTGGTTAGAGGGGACCCGGCTCTACGTACTGGACTGGTTTGTGACTAACGGACCCCTGGTTAGAGGGGACCCGGCTCTACGTACTGGACTGGTTTGTGACTAACGGACTCTGGTTAGAGGGGACCCGGCTCTACGTACTGGACTGGTTTGTGACTAACGGACTCTGGTTAGAGGGGACCCGGCTCTACGTATTGGACTGGTTTGTGACTAACGGACTCCTGGTTAGAGGGGACCCGGCTCTACGTATTGGACTGGTTTGTGACTAACGGACTCTGGTTAGAGGGGACCCGGCTCTACGTATTGGACTGGTTTGTGACTAACGGACCCTCTTTAGAGGGGACCCGGCTCTACGTACTGGACTGGTTTGTGACTAACGGACTCCTGGTTAGAGGGGACCCGGCTCTACGTACTGGACTGGTTTGTGACTAACGGACTCTGGTTAGAGGGGACCCGGCTCTACGTACTGGACTGGTTTGTGACTAACGGACCCTGGTTAGAGGGGACCCGGCTCTACATCGTGGACTGGTTTGTGACTAACGGACTCCTGGTTAGAGGGGACCCGGCTCTACGTACTGGACTGGTTTGTGACTAACGGACTCCTGGTTAGAGGGGACCCGGCTCTACGTACTGGACTGGTTTGTGACTAACGGACTCTGGTTAGAGGGGACCCGGCTCTACGTCGTGGACTGGTTTGTGACTAACGGACCCTCTTTAGAGGGGACCCGGCTCTACGTACTGGACTGGTTTGTGACTAACGGACTCCTGGTTAGAGGGGACCCGGCTCTACGTACTGGACTGGTTTGTGACTAACGGACCCTGGTTAGAGGGGACCCGGCTCTACGTACTGGACTGGTTTGTGACTAACGGACTCTGGTTAGAGGGGACCCGGCTCTACGTACTGGACTGATTTGTGACTAACGGACTCTGGTTAGAGGGGAATGAAACAGCCCAAGAATTAACACACAGGAAGTTAATTTAAACACACTGAGGAAGACGAACATGGGGATGAAGTATTCTCACACATCCCATGTACAAAAGTCCAACCATGCTCACAGACTGAAACAACAAACAGTTCTGGTATGGGCAATATTTACTCCCTTTGAGAGCCTGGGTCAGGCTGGCTAGCCAATCAGGACCTGGAGAGACTGCATGGCTAGAGTGTGCACAGGGGTGGAGACACATTGCTATTGTCTGATTGGCTGAAGCCATGCTCTGGAGGAGATATCAGCTAGCCTGATTGGCTGAAGCCATGCTCTGGAGGAGATATCAGCTAGTCTGATTGGCTGAAGCCATGCTCTGGAGGAGATATCAGCTAGCCTGATTGGCTGAAGCCATGCTCTGGAGGAGATATCAGCTAGTCTGATTGGCTGAAGCCATGCTCGGGAGGAGATATCAGCTAGTCTGATTGGCTGAAGCCATGATCAGGACGTGAGGAGGATGAGTGAGAGCCAGACAGAGTAGCTTCAGAAAGAAAATGTGCACACAACACAGTGATATAACGTCCTGTAACACCCTCGACAGGGTATTCTTTAACCATTATAAACTGGGGGGTTAGATCCCTGAATGCTGATTGGCTGACAGCTGTGGTATATCAGAACATATACCACGTGTATGAAAAAACATGTAATTTTACTGCTCTAATGACTTTGGTAACCAGTTTATAATAGGGGTGTGTGGTACATGGCCAGTGTACCACGACTAAGGGTTGTAGGCACTCCGCATTGCGTCGTCCATAAAAACAGCCCTTACACCCTGGCATATTGGCCATATACCACACCCCATCGAGCCTTATTGACTAACTATATGCCATTAACCAAACACTTTCATACAAAGCAAGTTCCAGTCATACATTTTGCATATGGGTGGTGCAAGCGCCATGCTCTACATGCTGAGCTACAGAGGACCTCCATTGGTTCCGTCTTGCCAGCTCAATCAATATAGTCCTCTCTTTTCTTGAACACGATCCCCTTCGCCCTCCGGCCTCCCAGGGAGTTGATTCTGAGGAGGACAATTTAGACCTGTTGATTTGGAAGCGGTTTATTATGTAATGGATCAGTGTTTTGTGAGTTAGTGTGTCTTTTCTCCCTCTTTTCTCTCTCTCTTCTCTCTTTTCTCTCTTCTCTCCCTCCCTCCTCTCCCTATCTTCTCTCCCTCTCTTCTCAGCCTCCTGGTGGGTCCTAAACAACAACTAAATGACATCACGCCAGGCCGACTGAGGACCGCTATCGATCAGAAACGTAGTTTGTAGTCTATCGTCTATCATTAGCATTGGGAAGAAGTGCACACACACACACACTCACGCACGCACGCACGCACACACACACACAATACTGTCAACTTGTACTGTGAAGTCATTCTGAATTATTATGTATCAGACCTTTGTGTCCCTTTAGCTGTGTATTGATGATGCTGTTTCATGCTCCTAGGTGTTTACCCTGTTAGGATGATGCTGTTTCATGCTCCTAGATGTTTACCCTGTTAGGATGATGCCGTTTCATGCTCCTAGATGTTTACCCTGTTAGGATGATGCTGTGTCATGCTCCTAGATGTTTACCCTGTTAGGATGATGCTGTTTCATGCTCCTAGATGTTTGCCCTGTTAGGATGATGCTGTGTCATGCTCCTATGTGTTTACCCTGTTAGGATGATGCTGTTTCATGCTCCTAGATGTTTACCCTGTTAGGATGATGCTGTGTCATGCTCCTAGGTGTTTACCCTGTTAGGATGATGCTGTTTCATGCTCCTAGATGTTTACCCTGTTAGGATGATGCTGTGTCATGCTCCTAGGTGTTTACCCTGTTAGGATGATGCTGTGTCATGCTCCTAGATGTTTACCCTGTTTTGATGATGCTGTTCCACGCTCCTAGATGTTTACCCTGTTAGGATGATGCTGTGTCATGCTCCTAGATGTTTACCCTGTTAGGATGACGCTGTTTCATGCTCCTAGATGTTTACCCTGTTAGGATGATGCTGTGTCATGCTCCTAGATGTTTACCCTGTTAGGATGATGCTGTTCCACACTCCTAGATGTTTACCCTGTTAGGATGATGCTGTTCCACGCTCCTAGATGTTTACCCTGTTAGGATGATGCTGTTCCATGCTCCTAGGTGTTTACCCTGTTAGGATGATGCTGTGTCATGCTCCTAGGTGTTTACCCTGTTAGGATGATGCTGTGTCATGCTCCTAGATGTTTACCCTGTTAGGATGATGCTGTGTCATGCTCCTAGATGTTTACCCTGTTAGGATGATGCTGTGTCATGCTCCTAGATGTTTACCCTGTTAGGATGACGCTGTTTCATGCTCCTAGATGTTTACCCTGTTAGGATGATGCTGTGTCATGCTCCTAGATGTTTACCCTGTTAGGATGATGCTGTTCCACACTCCTAGATGTTTACCCTGTTAGGATGATGCTGTTCCACGCTCCTAGATGTTTACCCTGTTAGGATGATGCTGTTCCATGCTCCTAGGTGTTTACCCTGTTAGGATGATGCTGTGTCATGCTCCTAGGTGTTTACCCTGTTAGGATGATGCTGTGTCATGCTCCTAGATGTTTACCCTGTTAGGATGATGCTGTGTCATGCTCCTAGATGTTTACCCTGTTAGGATGATGATGTTTCATGCTCCTAGATGTTTACCCTGTTAGGATGATGCTGGTCCACGCTCCTAGATGTTTACCCTGTTAGGATGATGCTGTGTCATGCTCCTAGATGTTTACCCTGTTAGGATGATGCTGTGTCATGCTCCTAGATGTTTACCTTGTTAGGATGGTGCTGTTTCATGCTCCTAGATGTTTACCCTGTTAGGATGATGCTGTGTCATGCTCCTAGATGTTTACCTTGTTAGGATGGTGCTGTGTCATGCTCCTAGATGTTTACCCTGTTAGGATGATGCTGTTTCATGCTCCTAGATGTTTACCTTGTTAGGATGGTGCTGTTTCATGCTCCTAGATGTTTACCCTGTTAGGATGATGCTGCTTCATGCTCCTAGGTGTTTACCCTGTTAGGATGATGCTGTTCCACGGTCCTAGGTGTTTACTTTGTTAGGAGGATGCTGTTCCACGATCCTAGATGTTTACCCTGTTAGGATGACGCTGTTTCATGCTCCTAGATGTTTACCCTGTTAGGATGATGCTGTGTCATGCTCCTAGGTGTTTACCCTATTAGGATGATGCTGTTTCATGCTCCTATGTGTTTACCCTGTTAGGATGATGCTGTTTATGCTCCTAGGTGTTTACCCTGTTAGGATGATGCTGTGTCATGCTCCTAGGTGTTTACCCTGTTAGGATGATGCTGTGTCATGCTCCTAGGTGTTTACATCAGCAGAGATTCCAGGCATGTGTCTCAAATGGAACCCTATTCCCTATATAGTGCACTACTTTAGACCAGAGCCCTATGGCACCCTATTCCCTATATAGTGCACTACTTTAGACCAGAGCCCTATGGAACCCTATTCCCTATATAGTGCACTACTTTAGACCAGAGCCCTATGGCACCCTATTCCCTATATAGTGCACTACTTTAGATCAGAGCCCTGCACTTTACAGGGAATATTGTGTCATTTGGAATGCATGCCACCTGTCAGTAGTAGTATGTCCTCCACACTACCTGTCACAAGTTTTAGAAAACAAGGGGGTTTTCTTTATTTTTACTATGCTCTACATTGTAGAATAATAGTGAAGACATCAACTATCAAATAACACATATGGAATCATGTAGTAACCAAAGAAAGTGTTAAATCAGAATATATTTTATATTTAAGACTCTTCAAAGTAGCCACCGTTTGCCTTGATGACAGCGTTGCACAATCGTGGCATTCTCTCAACCAGCTTCATGAGGTAGTCACCTGGAATGCATTTCAATTAACAGGTGTGACTTCTTAAAAGTTAATTTGTGGAATTTCTTTCCTTAATGTGTTTGAGCCAATCAGTTGTGTTGTGACAAGGTAGGGGTGGTATACAGAACATAACCCTATTTGGTAAAAGACCAAGTCCATATTATGGCAAGAACAGATCAAATAAGCAAAGAGAAACGACAGTTCATCATTACTTTAAGACATGAAGGTCAGTCAATACGGAACATTTCAATAACTTTGAACATTTCTTCAAGTGCTGTTGCAAAAACCATCAAGCGCCAGGAAAGGACCTGTTGCTTTTATTCCACCGCCTCCATCGGATCGCTTTGCACACTCTTGGCATTCTCTCAACCAGCTTCATGAGGGATTCACCTGGAATGCATTTCAATAAACAGGTGTGCTTCGTTAAAAGTGAATATGTGGAATGTCTCTCCTTCTTAATGCGTTTGAGCCAATCTGTTGTGTTGTGACAAGGTAGGGGGAGTATACAGAAGACAGTCCATATTATGGCAAGAGCAGCTCAAATAAGCAAAGAGAAACGACAGTCCATCATTACTTTAAGACATGAAGGTCAGTCAATCCGGAAAATGTCAAGAAGTGCAGTTACAAAAACCACCAAGCGCTCTGATGAAACTGGCTCTAATGAGGACTGCCACAGGACAGGAAGACCCAGAGTTACCTCTGCTGCAGAGGATAAGTTCATTAGAGTTAACTGGCTCTCATGAGGACCACCCCATTAAAGGAAGACCCAGAGTTACCTCTGCTGCAGAGGATAAGTTCATTAGAGTTACCAGCCTCAGAAATGGCAGGCCAAATAAATACTTCAGAGTTTATTAAGTAACAGACACATCTCCATATCAACTGTTCAGAGGAGACTGTGTGAATCAGGCCTTCATGGTTGAATTGCTGCAAAGAAACCACTACTAAAGGACACCAATAATAAGAAGAGACTTGCTTGGGCCAAGAAATATAAGCATGGATATTAGACTGGTGGAAATGTGTCTTTTGGTCTGGAGTCCAAATTGGAGATTTTTGGTTCCAACCGCCATGTCTTCGTGAGACGCGATGTGGGTGAACGGACGGTCTCCGCATGTGTTTTTCCCACCGTAAAGCATAGAGGAGGTGGTGTTATGGTGCTTTGCTGATGACACTGTCTGTGATTTATTTAGAATTCAAGGAACACGTAACCAGCATGTGGCTACCACAGCATTCTGCAGCGATACGCCATCCTATCTGGTTTGTGCTTAGTGGGACTATCATTTCTTTTTCAACAGAACAATGACCCAGCACATCTCCAGACTGTGTAAGGGCTATTTGAACAAGAAGGAGAGTGATGGAGTGCTGCATCAGATGACCTGGCCTCCACAATCACCCAACATCAACCCAATTGAGATGGTTTGGGATGAGTTGGATCGCAGAGTGAAGGAAAAGCAGCCAACAAGTGCTCAGCATATGAGGGAACTCCTTCAAGACTGTTGGAAAAGCATTCCAGCTGAAGATGGTTAATAGAATGCCAAAGCTGTCATCAAGGCAAAGGGCGGCTATTTGAAGATTTTTTCAAATTTTACCTTTATTTAACCAGGTAGGCCAGTTGAGAACAAGTTCTCATTTACAACTGCGACCTGCCCAAGATAAAGCAAAGCAGTGCGACACAAACAACAACACAGGAATAAACACAGGAATAAACAAGTGTACAGTCAATAACAAAATAGAAAAAAAGAAAGTCCATATACAGTGTGTATAACATATAGTTTGATTTGTTTAACACTTTTTTGGTCACTACATGATTCCATATGTGTTATGTAGAAAATAAAACAAATAAAGACAAAACCCTGGAATGAGTAGGTGTTGTAACACTTTTGACTGGTACTGTATGTACATGGCTGTACTGTACAGGGTCTGTGGGTGTGTGTCTGTGGGTTTGTGTCTGTGTGTGTGTGTCCGTGTGTGTCTGTGTGTTAGAGGCTATCCCTGTGTAGTATCAGTGCTTGGGAGGATGAGAACAACCCAAGCTAACCAACAGGTCACCGTACATTTCTGGACACGATGGATTCTATAGTTATTGGATGTATTTGTGTATTTGTGTGTGTAAATCATTCAGTGGTAAGAAATAAAGTTAATATATTGTTGTCTGTCTCTGTATCTTATTTCAATCGGGTTGTTCAATACTCATACTGTCACTGAGAGTTATCCTACCGTTACCCTGAAATTACCTGTCACTGAGAGTTATCCCACCGTTAGCCTGCAATTACCTGTCACTGAGAGTTACGTTAGCCCGAAATTATCTGTCACAGAGTTACGTTAGCCCGAAATGACCTGTCACTGAGAGTGACGTTAGCATGAAATGACCTGTCACTGAGAGTTATCCTACCATTACCCCAAAATGACCTGTCACTGAAAGTTATCCTACCGTTACCCCAAAATGATCTGTCACTGAGAGTTATCCTACCATTACCCCAAAATGACCTGTCACTGAGAGTTATCCTACCGTTACCCCAAAATGATCTGTCACTGAGAGTTATCCTACCGTTACCCCAAAATGACCTGTCACTGAGAGTTACATTACCCCAACATGACCTGTCACTGAGAGTTACATTACCCCAAAATGACCTGTCACTGAGTTACATTACCCCAAAATGACCTGTCACTGAGATTTACGGTACCCCAAAATGACCTGTCACTGAGAGTCACATTACCCCAAAATGTTGGGTTATCCCATTATCCCCACATGACCTGTCACTGAGAGTCACATTAATTACCCCAAAATGTTGGGTTATCCCATTATCACCACATGACCTGTCACTGAGAGTCACATTAATTACCCCAAAATGTTGGGTTATCCCATTATCCCCACATGACCTGTCACTGAGAGTCACATTAATTACCCCAAAATGTTGGGTTATCCCATTATCACCAAATCCAAACAATTGGTGAATTAGGATACAGAACCATTGGATTCTGATGATTGATTGAACACTTATTATGTAAAATCCTCAACATGTTATTTCATATGATGTCAAAGGTGATAGGCCAAGTGTTACATTACATTTTGATGATGTCTGGTAATATGTATTTTAGGAAGTATTGTTATGTAAACATCGTCTGTGTGTTGGTGTCGGCTCACCACTCAGATGTCATTTTGACTCACCGAGCCAAAATGTTTGGGAACCCCTTCTGTGGGCTACAACGTGAGACTTAGTGAAAGGCTTGGGAATTGCTCTTCCTCCATTTTCTAAGAGTGGTCTAGCTAGCTACCCCTTTGTCACACCGTAATGTTATGGCCAGTTGTAGGAGCTGTTCCATGTCCTCTCAAATGTTACATAAAGCCTGTTCAAACATGAGTCATTCAGGCACTGACAGGGCAGGCGTCGTTCAAAAAGAGATCCCTCACTGCCACCTGGTGGACACTGGAAATACAACACCCACTAATGGCAAGGACAGACTGCCTAATGTTTATATTCAGCACAAGCAGTCAAGGGGTGCAGTGATATTTAGTAACGGGTAAATACTGTACATTACCAAAGGTAAATCAATATCAAGATGATGTTGTTAAGACAGACTGATAAGAGACCGTCTTGGCTTGTGATAATGGGACATTTAGTGATTTCTCTGTCTGTCTGATATTTAATGTAGCAGACTGAATACATGTTGAAATGCAGATAATATTTCAGAAGTTAAAATAATGACTTCCAGCAGCATTTCTTCACTCTGTCCTCTCTACCTCTTTTCATTAGAATAAACCTTCATGGCACTGCCCTTCACTTTATTATAAACCCTTCACTGGTGTCTATTATAGAGAGATAGAGCTGGTATTATAAACCCTAACCCTTCACTGGTGTCTATTATAGAGAGATAGAGCTGGTATTATAAACCCTTCACTGGTGTCTATTATAGAGAGATAGAGCTGGTATTATAAACCCTAACCCTTCACTGGTGTCTATTATAGAGAGATAGAGCTGGTATTATAAACCCTAACCCTTCACTGGTGTATATTATAGAGAGATAGAGCTGGTATTATAAACCCTAACCCTTCACTGATGTCTATTATAGAGAGATAGAGCTGGTATTAAACCCTTCACTGGTGTCTATTATAGAGAGATAGAGCTGGTATTATAAACCATTCACTGGTGTCTATTATAGAGAGATAGAGCTGGTATTATAAACCCTAACCCTTCACTGGTGTATATTATAGAGAGATAGAGCTGGTATTATAAACCCTAACCCTTCACTGGTGTCTATTATAGAGAGATAGAGCTGGTATTATAAACCCTTCACTGGTGTCTATTATAGAGAGATAGAGCTGGTATTATAAACCCTTCACTGGTGTATATTATAGAGAGATAGAGCTGGTATTATAAACCCTTCAATGGTGTCTATTATAGAGAGATAGAGCTGGTATTATAAACCCTTCACTGGTGTCTATTATAGAGAGATAGAGCTGGTATTATAAACCCTTCACTGGTGTCTATTATAGAGAGATAGAGCTGGTATTATAAACCCTTCACTGGTGTCTATTATAGAGAGATAGAGATGGTATTATAAACCCTTCACTGGTGTATATTATAGAGAGATAGAGCTGGTATTATAAACCCCTCACTGGTGTCTATTATAGAGAGATAGAGCTGGTATTATAAACCCTTCACTGGTGTCTATTATAGAGAGATAGAGCTGGTATTATAAACCCTTCACTGGTGTCTATTATAGAGAGATAGAGCTGGTATTATAAACCCTTCACTGGTGTATATTATAGAGAGATAGAGCTGATATTATAAACCCTAACCCTTCACTGGTGTCTATTATAGAGAGATAGAGCTGGTATTATAAACCCTTCACTGGTGTCTATTATAGAGAGATAGAGCTGGTATTATAAACCCTTCACTGGTGTCTATTATAGAGAGATAGAGCTGGTATTATAAACCCTTCAATGGTGTCTATTATAGAGAGATAGAGCTGGTATTATAAACCCTAACCCTTCACTGGTGTCTATTATAGAGAGATAGAGCTGGTATTATAAACCCTTCACTGGTGTCTATTATAGAGAGATAGAGCTGGTATTATAAACCCTAACCCTTCACTGGTGTCTATTATAGAGAGATAGAGCTGGTATTATAAACCCTTCACTGGTGTCTATTATAGAGAGATAGAGCTGGTATTATAAACCCTTCACTGGTGTCTATTATAGAGAGATAGAGCTGGTATTATAAACCCTTCACTGGTGTCTATTATAGAGAGATAGAGCTGGTATTATAAACCCTAACCCTTCACTGGTGTCTATTATAGAGAGATAGAGCTGGTATTATAAACCCTTCACTGGTGTCTATTATAGAGAGATAGAGCTGGTATTATAAACCCTTCACTGGTGTCTATTATAGAGAGATAGAGCTGGTATTATAAACCCTTCACTGGTGTCTATTATAGAGAGATAGAGCTGGTATTATAAACCCTAACCCTTCACTGGTGTCTATTATAGAGAGATAGAGCTGGTATTATAAACCCTTCACTGGTGTCTATTATAGAGAGATAGAGCTGGTATTATAAACCCTTCACTGGTGTATATTATAGAGAGATAGAGCTGGTATTATAAACCCCTCACTGGTGTCTATTATAGAGAGATAGAGCTGGTATTATAAACCCTTCACTGGTGTCTATTATAGAGAGATAGAGCTGGTATTATAAACCCTTCACTGGTGTCTATTATAGAGAGATAGAGCTGGTATTATAAACCCTTCACTGGTGTCTATTATAGAGAGATAGAGCTGATATTATAAACCCTAACCCTTCACTGGTGTCTATTATAGAGAGATAGAGCTGGTATTATAAACCCTTCACTGGTGTCTATTATAGAGAGATAGAGCTGGTATTATAAACCCTTCACTGGTGTCTATTATAGAGAGATAGAGCTGGTATTATAAACCCTTCAATGGTGTCTATTATAGAGAGATAGAGCTGGTATTATAAACCCTAACCCTTCACTGGTGTCTATTATAGAGAGATAGAGCTGGTATTATAAACCCTTCACTGGTGTCTATTATAGAGAGATAGAGCTGGTATTATAAACCCTAACCCTTCACTGGTGTCTATTATAGAGAGATAGAGCTGGTATTATAAACCCTTCACTGGTGTCTATTATAGAGAGATAGAGCTGGTATTATAAACCCTTCACTGGTGTCTATTATAGAGAGATAGAGCTGGTATTATAAACCCTTCACTGGTGTCTATTATAGAGAGATAGAGCTGGTATTATAAACCCTAACCCTTCACTGGTGTCTATTATAGAGAGATAGAGCTGGTATTATAAACCCTTCACTGGTGTCTATTATAGAGAGATAGAGCTGGTATTATAAACCCTTCACTGGTGTCTATTATAGAGAGATAGAGCTGGTATTATAAACCCTTCACTGGTGTCTATTATAGAGAGATAGAGCTGGTATTATAAACCCTAACCCTTCACTGGTGTCTATTATAGAGAGATAGAGCTGGTATTATAAACCCTTCACTGGTGTCTATTATAGAGAGATAGAGCTGGTATTATAAACCCTTCACTGGTGTCTATTATAGAGAGATAGAGCTGGTATTATAAACCCTTCACTGGTGTATATTATAGAGAGATAGAGCTGGTATTATAAACCCTTCACTGGTGTCTATTATAGAGAGATAGAGCTGGTATTATAAACCCTTCACTGGTGTCTATTATAGAGAGATAGAGCTGGTATTATAAACCCTTCACTGGTGTCTATTATAGAGAGATAGAGCTGGTATTATAAACCCTTCACTGGTGTATAATATAGAGAGATAGAGCTGGTATTATAAACCCTTCACTGGTGTATATTATAGAGAGATAGAGCTGGTATTATAAACCCTTCACTGTTGTATATTATAGAGAGATAGAGCTGGTATTATAAACCCTTCACTGGTGTCTATTATAGAGAGATAGAGCTGGTATTATAAACCCTTCACTGGTGTCTATTATAGAGAGATAGAGCTGGTATTATAAACCCTTCACTGGTGTCTATTATAGAGAGATAGAGCTGGTATTATAAACCCTTCACTGGTGTCTATTATAGAGAGATAGAGCTGGTATTATAAACCCTTCGCTGGTGTCTATTATAGAGAGATAGAGCTGGTATTATAAACCCTTCACTGGTGTCTATTATAGAGAGATAGAGCTGGTATTATAAACCCTTCACTGGTGTCTATTATAGAGAGATAGAGCTGGTATTATAAACCCTTCACTGGTGTATATTATAGAGAGATAGAGCTGGTATTATAAACCCTTCACTGGTGTCTATTATAGAGAGATAGAGCTGGTATTATAAACCCTAACCCTTCACTGGTGTCTATTATATAGAGATAGAGCTGGTATTATAAACCCTTCACTGGTGTATATTATAGAGAGATAGAGCTGGTATTATAAACCCTTCACTGGTGTATATTATAGAGAGATAGAGCTGGTATTATAAACCCTTCACTGGTGTCTATTATAGAGAGATAGAGCTGGTATTATAAACCCTTCACTGGTGTCTATTATAGAGAGCTAGAGCTGGTATTATAAACCCTAACCCTTCACTGGTGTCTATTATAGAGAGATAGAGCTGGTATTATAAACCCTTCACTGGTGTCTATTATAGAGAGATAGAGCTGGTATTATAAACCCTAACCCTTCACTGGTGTCTATTATAGAGAGATAGAGCTGGTATTATAAACCCTAACCCTTCACTGGTGTCTATTATAGAGAGATAGAGCTGGTATTATAAACCCTTCACTGGTGTATATTATAGAGAGATAGAGCTGGTATTATAAACCCTTCACTGGTGTCTATTATAGAGAGATAGAGCTGGTATTATAAACCCTAACCCTTCACTGATGTCTATTATAGAGAGATAGAGCTGGTATTAAACCCTTCACTGGTGTCTATTATATAGAGATAGAGCTGGTATTATAAACCATTCACTGGTGTCTATTATAGAGAGATAGAGCTGGTATTATAAACCCTAACCCTTCACTGGTGTATATTATAGAGAGATAGAGCTGGTATTATAAACCCTAACCCTTCACTGATGTCTATTATAGAGAGATAGAGCTGGTATTAAACCCTTCACTGGTGTCTATTATAGAGAGATAGAGCTGGTATTATAAACCATTCACTGGTGTCTATTATAGAGAGATAGAGCTGGTATTATAAACCCTAACCCTTCACTGGTGTATATTATAGAGAGATAGAGCTGGTATTATAAACCCTAACCCTTCACTGGTGTCTATTATAGAGAGATAGAGCTGGTATTATAAACCCTTCGCTGGTGTCTATTATAGAGAGATAGAGCTGGTATTATAAACCCTTCACTGGTGTATATTATAGAGAGATAGAGCTGGTATTATAAACCCTTCAATGGTGTCTATTATAGAGAGATAGAGCTGGTATTATAAACCCTTCACTGGTGTCTATTATAGAGAGATAGAGCTGGTATTATAAACCCTTCACTGGTGTCTATTATAGAGAGATAGAGCTGGTATTATAAACCCTTCACTGGTGTCTATTATAGGGAGATAGAGATGGTATTATAAACCCTTCACTGGTGTATATTATAGAGAGATAGAGCTGGTATTATAAACCCCTCACTGGTGTCTATTATAGAGAGATAGAGCTGGTATTATAAACCCTTCACTTGTGTCTATTATAGAGAGATAGAGCTGGTATTATAAACCCTTCACTTGTGTCTATTATAGAGAGATAGAGCTGGTATTATAAACCCTTCACTCGTGTCTATTATAGAGAGATAGAGCTGGTATTATAAACCCTTCACTGGTGTCTATTATAGAGAGATAGAGCTGGTATTATAAACCCTTCACTGGTGTATATTATAGAGAGATAGAGCTGGTATTATAAACCCTTCACTGGTGTATATTATAGAGAGATAGAGCTGGTATTATAAACCCTTCACTGGTGTCTATTCTAGAGAGATAGAGCTGGTATTATAAACCCTTCACTGGTGTCTATTATAGAGAGATAGAGCTGGTATTATAAACCCTTCACTGGTGTCTATTATAGAGAGATAGAGCTGGTATTATAAACCCTTCACTGGTGTCTATTATAGAGAGACAGAGCTGGTATTATAAACCCTAACCCTTCACTGGTGTCTATTATAGAGAGATATAGCTGGTATTATAAACCCTTAACTGGTGTCTATTATAGAGAGATAGAGCTGGTATTATAAACCCTTCACTGGTGTCTATCATAGAGAGATAGAGCTGGTATTATAAACCCTTCACTGGTGTATATTATAGAGAGATAGAGCTGGTATTATAAACCCTTCACTCGTGTCTATTATAGAGAGATAGAGCTGGTATTATAAACCCTTCACTGGTGTCTATTATAGAGAGATAGAGCTGGTATTATAAACCCTTCACTGGTGTATATTATAGAGAGATAGAGCTGGTATTATAAACCCTTCACTGGTGTATATTATAGAGAGACAGAGCTGGTATTATAAACCCTAACCCTTCACTGGTGTCTATTATAGAGAGATTTAGCTGGTATTATAAACCCTTAACTGGTGTCTATTATAGAGAGATAGAGCTGGTATTATAAACCCTTCACTGGTGTCTATCATAGAGAGATAGAGCTGGTATTATAAACCCTTCACTGGTGTCTATTATAGAGAGATAGAGCTGGTATTATAAACCCTAACCCTTCACTGGTGTCTATTATAGAGAGATAGAGCTGGTATTATAAACCCTTCACTGGTGTCTATTATAGAGAGATAGAGTTGGTATTATAAACCATTCACTGGTGTCTATTATAGAGAGATAGAGCTGGTATTATAAACCCTAACCCTTCACTGGTGTATATTATAGAGAGATAGAGCTGGTATTATAAACCCTAACCCTTCACTGGTGTCTATTATAGAGAGATAGAGCTGGTATTATAAACCCTTCACTGGTGTCTATTATAGAGAGATAGAGCTGGTATTATAAACCCTTCACTGGTGTATATTATAGAGAGATAGAGCTGGTATTATAAACCCTTCACTGGTGTCTATTATAGAGAGATAGAGCTGGTATTATAAACCCTTCACTGGTGTCTATTATAGAGAGATAGAGCTGGTATTATAAACCCTTCACTGGTGTCTATTATAGAGAGATAGAGCTGGTATTATAAACCCTTCACTGGTGTATAATATAGAGAGATAGAGCTGGTATTATAAACCCTTCACTGGTGTATATTATAGAGAGATAGAGCTGGTATTATAAACCCTTCACTGGTGTATATTATAGAGAGATAGAGCTGGTATTATAAACCCTTCACTGGTGTCTATTATAGAGAGATAGAGCTGGTATTATAAACCCTTCACTGATGTCTATTATAGAGAGATAGAGCTGGTATTATAAACCCTTCACTGGTGTCTATTATAGAGAGATAGAGCTGGTATTATAAACCCTTCACTGGTGTCTATTATAGAGAGATAGAGCTGGTATTATAAACCCTTCACTGGTGTCTATTATAGAGAGATAGAGCTGGTATTATAAACCCTTCACTGGTGTCTATTATAGAGAGATAGAGCTGGTATTATAAACCCTTCACTGGTGTCTATTATAGAGAGATAGAGCTGGTATTATAAACCCTTCACTGGTGTATATTATAGAGAGATAGAGCTGGTATTATAAACCCTTCACTGGTGTCTATTATAGAGAGACAGAGCTGGTATTATAAACCCTAACCCTTCACTGGTGTCTATTATAGAGAGATATAGCTGGTATTATAAACCCTTAACTGGTGTCTATTATAGAGAGATAGAGCTGGTATTATAAACCCTTCACTGGTGTCTATCATAGAGAGATAGAGCTGGTATTATAAACCCTTCACTGGTGTATATTATAGAGAGATAGAGCTGGTATTATAAACCCTTCACTCGTGTCTATTATAGAGAGATAGAGCTGGTATTATAAACCCTTCACTGGTGTCTATTATAGAGAGATAGAGCTGGTATTATAAACCCTTCACTGGTGTATATTATAGAGAGATAGAGCTGGTATTATAAACCCTTCACTGGTGTATATTATAGAGAGACAGAGCTGGTATTATAAACCCTAACCCTTCACTGGTGTCTATTATAGAGAGATTTAGCTGGTATTATAAACCCTTAACTGGTGTCTATTATAGAGAGATAGAGCTGGTATTATAAACCCTTCACTGGTGTCTATCATAGAGAGATAGAGCTGGTATTATAAACCCTTCACTGGTGTCTATTATAGAGAGATAGAGCTGGTATTATAAACCCTAACCCTTCACTGGTGTCTATTATAGAGAGATAGAGCTGGTATTATAAACCCTTCACTGGTGTCTATTATAGAGAGATAGAGTTGGTATTATAAACCATTCACTGGTGTCTATTATAGAGAGATAGAGCTGGTATTATAAACCCTAACCCTTCACTGGTGTATATTATAGAGAGATAGAGCTGGTATTATAAACCCTAACCCTTCACTGGTGTCTATTATAGAGAGATAGAGCTGGTATTATAAACCCTTCACTGGTGTCTATTATAGAGAGATAGAGCTGGTATTATAAACCCTTCACTGGTGTATATTATAGAGAGATAGAGCTGGTATTATAAACCCTTCACTGGTGTCTATTATAGAGAGATAGAGCTGGTATTATAAACCCTTCACTGGTGTCTATTATAGAGAGATAGAGCTGGTATTATAAACCCTTCACTGGTGTCTATTATAGAGAGATAGAGCTGGTATTATAAACCCTTCACTGGTGTATAATATAGAGAGATAGAGCTGGTATTATAAACCCTTCACTGGTGTATATTATAGAGAGATAGAGCTGGTATTATAAACCCTTCACTGGTGTATATTATAGAGAGATAGAGCTGGTATTATAAACCCTTCACTGGTGTCTATTATAGAGAGATAGAGCTGGTATTATAAACCCTTCACTGATGTCTATTATAGAGAGATAGAGCTGGTATTATAAACCCTTCACTGGTGTCTATTATAGAGAGATAGAGCTGGTATTATAAACCCTTCACTGGTGTCTATTATAGAGAGATAGAGCTGGTATTATAAACCCTTCACTGGTGTCTATTATAGAGAGATAGAGCTGGTATTATAAACCCTTCACTGGTGTCTATTATAGAGAGATAGAGCTGGTATTATAAACCCTTCACTGGTGTCTATTATAGAGAGATAGAGCTGGTATTATAAACCCTTCACTGGTGTATATTATAGAGAGATAGAGCTGGTATTATAAACCCTTCACTGGTGTCTATTATAGAGAGATAGAGCTGGTATTATAAACCCTAACCCTTCACTGGTGTCTATTATATAGAGATAGAGCTGGTATTATAAACCCTTCACTGGTGTATATTATAGAGAGATAGAGCTGGTATTATAAACCCTTCACTGGTGTATATTATAGAGAGATAGAGCTGGTATTATAAACCCTTCACTGGTGTCTATTATAGAGAGATAGAGCTGGTATTATAAACCCTTCACTGGTGTCTATTATAGAGAGCTAGAGCTGGTATTATAAACCCTAACCCTTCACTGGTGTCTATTATAGAGAGATAGAGCTGGTATTATAAACCCTTCACTGGTGTCTATTATAGAGAGATAGAGCTGGTATTATAAACCCTAACCCTTCACTGGTGTCTATTATAGAGAGATAGAGCTGGTATTATAAACCCTAACCCTTCACTGGTGTCTATTATAGAGAGATAGAGCTGGTATTATAAACCCTTCACTGGTGTATATTATAGAGAGATAGAGCTGGTATTATAAACCCTTCACTGGTGTCTATTATAGAGAGATAGAGCTGGTATTATAAACCCTAACCCTTCACTGATGTCTATTATAGAGAGATAGAGCTGGTATTAAACCCTTCACTGGTGTCTATTATATAGAGATAGAGCTGGTATTATAAACCATTCACTGGTGTCTATTATAGAGAGATAGAGCTGGTATTATAAACCCTAACCCTTCACTGGTGTATATTATAGAGAGATAGAGCTGGTATTATAAACCCTAACCCTTCACTGATGTCGATTATAGAGAGATAGAGCTGGTATTAAACCCTTCACTGGTGTCTATTATAGAGAGATAGAGCTGGTATTATAAACCATTCACTGGTGTCTATTATAGAGAGATAGAGCTGGTATTATAAACCCTAACCCTTCACAGGTGTATATTATAGAGAGATAGAGCTGGTATTATAAACCCTAACCCTTCACTGGTGTCTATTATAGAGAGATAGAGCTGGTATTATAAACCCTTCGCTGGTGTCTATTAAAGAGAGATAGAGCTGGTATTATAAACCCTTCACTGGTGTATATTATAGAGAGATAGAGCTGGTATTATAAACCCTTCAATGGTGTCTATTATAGAGAGATAGAGCTGGTATTATAAACCCTTCACTGGTGTCTATTATAGAGAGATAGAGCTGGTATTATAAACCCTTCACTGGTGTCTATTATAGAGAGATAGAGCTGGTATTATAAACCCTTCACTGGTGTCTATTATAGGGAGATAGAGATGGTATTATAAACCCTTCACTGGTGTATATTATAGAGAGATAGAGCTGGTATTATAAACCCCTCACTGGTGTCTATTATAGAGAGATAGAGCTGGTATTATAAACCCTTCACTTGTGTCTATTATAGAGAGATAGAGCTGGTATTATAAACCCTTCACTTGTGTCTATTATAGAGAGATAGAGCTGGTATTATAAACCCTTCACTCGTGTCTATTATAGAGAGATAGAGCTGGTATTATAAACCCTTCACTGGTGTCTATTATAGAGAGATAGAGCTGGTATTATAAACCCTTCACTGGTGTATATTATAGAGAGATAGAGCTGGTATTATAAACCCTTCACTGGTGTATATTATAGAGAGATAGAGCTGGTATTATAAACCCTTCACTGGTGTCTATTCTAGAGAGATAGAGCTGGTATTATAAACCCTTCACTGGTGTCTATTATAGAGAGATAGAGCTGGTATTATAAACCCTTCACTGGTGTCTATTATAGAGAGATAGAGCTGGTATTATAAACCCTTCACTGGTGTCTATTATAGAGAGACAGAGCTGGTATTATAAACCCTAACCCTTCACTGGTGTCTATTATAGAGAGATATAGCTGGTATTATAAACCCTTAACTGGTGTCTATTATAGAGAGATAGAGCTGGTATTATAAACCCTTCACTGGTGTCTATCATAGAGAGATAGAGCTGGTATTATAAACCCTTCACTGGTGTATATTATAGAGAGATAGAGCTGGTATTATAAACCCTTCACTCGTGTCTATTATAGAGAGATAGAGCTGGTATTATAAACCCTTCACTGGTGTCTATTATAGAGAGATAGAGCTGGTATTATAAACCCTTCACTGGTGTATATTATAGAGAGATAGAGCTGGTATTATAAACCCTTCACTGGTGTCTATTATAGAGAGACAGAGCTGGTATTATAAACCCTAACCCTTCACTGGTGTCTATTATAGAGAGATTTAGCTGGTATTATAAACCCTTAACTGGTGTCTATTATAGAGAGATAGAGCTGGTATTATAAACCCTTCACTGGTGTCTATCATAGAGAGATAGAGCTGGTATTATAAACCCTTCACTGGTGTCTATTATAGAGAGATAGAGCTGGTATTATAAACCCTAACCCTTCACTGGTGTCTATTATAGAGAGATAGAGCTGGTATTATAAACCCTTCACTGGTGTCTATTATAGAGAGATAGAGTTGGTATTATAAACCATTCACTGGTGTCTATTATAGAGAGATAGAGCTGGTATTATAAACCCTAACCCTTCACTGGTGTATATTAGAGAGAGATAGAGCTGGTATTATAAACCCTAACCCTTCACTGGTGTCTATTATAGAGAGATAGAGCTGGTATTATAAACCCTTCACTGGTGTCTATTATAGAGAGATAGAGCTGGTATTATAAACCCTTCACTGGTGTATATTATAGAGAGATAGAGCTGGTATTATAAACCCTTGACTGGTGTCTATTATAGAGAGATAGAGCTGGTATTATAAACCCTTCACTGGTGTCTATTATAGAGAGATAGAGCTGTTATTATAAACCCTTCACGGGTGTCTATTGTAGAGAGATAGAGATGGTATTATAAACCCTTCACTGGTGTATATTATAGAGAGATAGAGCTGGTATTATAAACCCTTCACTGGTGTCTATTATAGAGATAGAGCTGTTATTATAAACCCTTCACTGGTGTCTATTATAGAGAGATAGAGCTGGTATTATAAACCCTTCACTGGTGTCTATTATAGAGAGATAGAGCTGGTATTATAAACCCTTCACTGGTGTCTATTATAGAGAGATAGAGCTGGTATTATAAACCCTAACCCTTCACTGGTGTCTATTATAGAGAGATAGAGCTGGTATTATAAACCCTTCACTGGTGTCTATTATAGAGAGATAGAGCTGGTATTATAAACCCTTCACTGGTGTCTATTATAGAGAGATAGAGCTGGTATTATAAACCCTTCACTGGTGTCTATTATAGAGAGATAGAGCTGGTATTATAAACCCTAACCCTTCACTGGTGTCTATTATAGAGAGATAGAGCTGGTATTATAAACCCTAACCCTTCACTGGTGTCTATTATAGAGAGATAGAGCTGGTATTATAAACCCTTCACTGGTGTCTATTATAGAGAGATAGAGGTGGTATTATAAACACTAACCCTTCACTGGTGTCTATTATAGAGAGATAGAGCTGGTATTATAAACCCTTCACTGGTGTCTATTATAGAGAGATAGAGCTTGTATTATAAACCCTAACCCTTCACTGGTGTCTATTATAGAGCGATAGAACTGGTATTATAAACCCTTCACTGGTGTCTATTATAGAGAGATAGAGCTGGTATTATAAACCCTAACCCTTCACTGGTGTCTATTATAAAGAGATAGAGCTGGTATTATAAACCCTAACCCTTCACTGGTGTCTATTTTAGAGAGATAGAGCTGATATTATAAACCCTAACCCTTCACTGGTGTCTATTATAGAGAGATAGAGCTGGTATTATAAACCCTTCACTGGTGTCTATTATAGAGAGATAGAGCTGGTATTATAAACCCTTCACTGGTGTCTATTATAGAGAGATAGAGCTGTTATTATAAAGCCTAACCCTTCACTGGTGTCTATTATAGAGAGATAGAGCTGGTATTATAAACCCTAACCCTTCACTGGTGTCTATTATAGAGAGATAGAGCTGGTATTATAAACCCTAACCCTTCACTGGTGTCTATTATATAGATAGAGCTGGTATTATAAACCCTTCACTGGTGTCTATTATAGAGAGATAGAGCTGGTATTATAAACCCTTCACTGGTGTCTATTATAGAGCGATAGAGCTGGTATTATAAACCCTAACCCTTCACTGGTGTATATTATAGAGAGATAGAGCTGGTATTATAAACCCTTCACTGGTGTCTATTATAGAGAGATAGAGCTGGTATTATAAACCCTTCACTGGTGTCTATTATAGAGAGATAGAGATGGTATTATAAACCCTTCACTGGTGTATATTATAGAGAGATAGAGCTGGTATTATAAACCCTTCACTGGTGTCTATTATAGAGAGATAGAGCTGTTATTATAAACCCTTCACTGGTGTCTATTATAGAGAAATGGAGCTGGTATTATAAACCCTTCACTGGTGTCTATTATAGAGAGACAGAGCTGGTATTATAAACCCTAACCCTTCACTGGTGTCTATTATAGAGAGATAGAGCTGGTATTATGAACCCTAACCCTTCACTGGTGTCTATTATAGAGAGATAGAGCTGGTATTATAAACCCTTCACTGGTGTCTATTATAGAGAGATAGAGCTGGTATTATAAACCTTAACCCTTCACTGGTGTCTATTATAGAGAGATAGAGCTGGTATTTTAGTTTGTACCAAAAACAAATGAGCCATGAGAAACAGAAACAGAGAACGAGTCACATTTGTTAATTTTATTGATAAATTATGTTTTTAAATGTTTTATTATTCCAAGCCTCAGTTTCAATGCGCTGAATTAACTATGTACAAGAAGAGACTTCTGTTTCATCATCACATTCAGAACAACATTAGTTAAGAGATTGTGCCTATTTTGTCTAGACAGGATTGCATATCTACCGCAACACTAGCTAGGTTTCACTGGCTTCAGGAAACAATCAGGCAATAAGCAGGAAGTCAGCCACATTCTAGTAGCAGAGGTGGGAGAGCTGGACAGTTAAGGATAATGATAAGGGGCCCGGTTTACCAAAAGCATCCTATGGTTCTAACCATGAACTAAAGCCTTAGGGTGTTTTTGGGCCCAGAACATTTCAACAGTACCTTTCCTTTCTGAATCAGAAACCTCATGTAAAACTAGAACATGTATAGTGTGTTTAAAACAACATCTCATGATGAGAACAGCCAATGATGAGAAGGCTATTGACTATGGTGAAGAAGTAGTTAGGTATGCTGTGAAACACTAGGACAGTAACAGTATAGTGAAGGCAGAGTGAAACACTAGGACATGATAACAGTATAGTGAAGGCAGAGTGAAACACTAGGACATGATAACAGTATAGTGAAGGCAGAGTGAAACACTAGGACATGATAACAGTATAGTGAAGGCAGAGTGAAACACTAGGACATGATAACAGTATAGTGAAGGCAGAGTGAAACACTAGGAGATGATAACAGTATAGTGAAGGTAAAGCATAGTGAAACACTAGGACATGATAACAGTATAGTGAAGGCAGAGTGAAACACTAGGACATGATAACAGTATAGTGAAGGCAGAGTGAAACACTAGGACATGATAACAGTATAGTGAAGGCAGAGTGAAACACTAGGACATGATAACAGTATAGTGAAGGTAAAGCATAGTGAAACACTAGGACATGATAACAGTATAGTGAAGGCAGAGTGAAACACTAGGACATGATAACAGTATAGTGAAGGCAGAGTGAAACACTAGGACATGATAACAGTATAGTGAAGGTAAAGCATAGTGAAACACTAGGACATGATAACAGTATAGTGAAGGCAGAGTGAAACACTAGGACATGATAACAGTATAGTGAAGGTAAAGCATAGTGAAACACTAGGACATGATAACAGTATAGTGAAGGCAGAGTGAAACACTAGGACATGATAACAGTATAGTGAAGATAAAGCATAGTGAAACACTAGGACATGATAACAGTATAGTGAAGGCAGAGTGAAACACTAGGACATGATAACAGTATAGTGAAGGTAAAGCATAGTGAAACACTAGGACATGATAACAGTATAGTGAAGGCAGAGTGAAACACTAGGACATGATAACAGTATAGTGAAGGCAGAGTGAAACACTAGGACATGATAACAGTATAGTGAAGGTAAAGCATAGTGAAACACTAGGACATGATAACAGTATAGTGAAGGCAGAGTGAAACACTAGGACATGATAACAGTATAGTGAAGGTAAAGGCAGAGTGAAACACTAGGACATGATAACAGTATAGTGAAGGTAAAGCAGAGTGAAACACTAGGACATGATAACAGTATAGTGAAGGCAGAGTGAAACACTAGGACATGATAACAGTATAGTGAAGGTAAAGCAGAGTGAAACACTAGGACATGATAACAGTATAGTGAAGGTAAAGCATAGTGAAACACTAGGACATGATAACAGTATAGTGAAGGCAGAGTGAAACACTAGGACATGATAACAGTATAGTGAAGGCGTACTGAAACATACTTGGGAAATGTACATGGGCAGCAACGTTGGCACACACGGCTTTAAGGAGGAAGATGTAAAAGGGGATCCTTTCAGAGTACTAAACATCAAGGACCAATACTGTGTATTATACCGGCAGGGCGTTACGGGTTACATACAGTATGGAGATAGAGAGAGACAGCTTTTGGAGCTGGGGTAACTAGCAGCAACTGAACAGAATAATTTAATATAATTGTAGTGCAATTGTCAAAATTGTTGTTAATTTAATTTGGTCTGGTTGGGAACGCCATGTCTGTCAGTCAGTCAAATCGTTTACCTGGTCCAGGAGAGAGACGGCCCAGCTGTCCGGCTTCCTATTAAAATCATCATATTTATCAAAGTCATTTATCAGTTTCAATGTTAATTACATCACTATATATGATAAATCAAACCAATTAAACAATTATAAAGATCTCAATTCCTGATCTGCATTAAAAAAAATAAAAATTTTCAGAATTAATTACAAAAACCAGGGCTGGATTTCTGTTTTCTCCTGGATCAGGACTGGATCAGGACTGGACCAGACTGACCTCCGTCTTCATCTGAATAACAACAACATAAACAACTAAAAGGGAGAAACACAGTACAACGGTCTGTCTCTGTCTGTCCGTCCGTCCGTCCGTCTGTCTGTCTGTCTGTCTAGGAAAAGCTGTTCTCTGGATAGCTGACTTCGATGGTCTGTCTGTCTAGGAAAAGCTGTTCTCTGGATAGCTGACTTCGATGGTCTGTCTGTCTAGGAAAAGCTGTTCTCTGGATAGCTGACTTTGATGGCTCCCCAGTAACAAGCTCGTATCAGACAGATCAGACCCAGGAGATAGGAGAACGCCCAGGACACATAGGTGGCATGGTAACGACTGGCAAAGTCCTGAGTCCCCACCTGGAGAGGCAGAGAGAGGGGGAGAGAGAGAGAGGGGGAGAGAGAGAGAGAGAGAGAGAGAGACAGAGAGACAGACACAGACAGACAGACAGACAGAGAGAGAGAGAGAGAGAGAGTGAGAGGAAGAGAACGAGAAAGGGAGAGAGTGAGAGAGAGAAAGAGGGAGATAGTGAGAGGGAGAGAACGAGAATTGGAGAGAGGTAGGGAGGGAGAGAGATAGAGAGGGAGAGAGGTAGAGAGGGTGAGAGGGAGAGAGGGAGAGAGGTAGATGGGAGAGAAAGAGAGAGAAAGAGGGAGATAGTGAAAGGGAGAGAACGAGAAAGGGAGAGAGGTAGGGAGGGAGAGAGATAGAGAGGGAGAGAGGTAGAGAGGGTGAGAGGGAGAGAGGGAGAGAAAGGAGAGAGGTAGAGAGGGAGAGAGGGAGAGGGTGAGAGGGTGAGAGGGAGGGATTGACAGCAAAAGGGAGGGAGAAATAGAGAGGGAGAAATAGAGAGAGACGGAGGTTCATCACAGTGACAGAACAGAATGATCTATTCCTGTATTAACACTGTTCCTGGTGATAGTTAAATGTAGATTGAGGTGATGTTGTCACGGTAACTCTGATATCACCTTTACATTATTATCATCTGAGTAATAATATGTTGTATGGGTTAGTCAGCATCACACATGTCCTAGTCTGGTAATGGGTTAGTCAGCATCACACATGTCTTAGTCTGGTAATGGGTTAGTCAGCATCACACATGTCCTAGTCTGGTAATGGGTTAGTCAGCATCACACATGTCTTAGTCTGGTAATGGGTTAGTCAGCATCACACATGTCCTAGTCTGGTAATGGGTTAGTCAGCATCACACATGTCTTAGTCTGGTAATGGGTTAGTCAGCATCACACATGTCCTAGTCAGGTAATGGGTTAGTCAGCATCACACATGTCCTATTCTGGTAATGGGTTAGTCAGCATCACACATGTCCTAGTCTGGTAATGGGTTAGTCAGCATCACACATGTCCTAGTCTGGTAATGGGTTAGTCAGCATCACACATGTCCTAGTCTGGTAATGGGTTAGTCAGCATCACACATGTCCTAGTCTGGTAATGGGTTAGTCAGCATCACACATGTCTTAGTCTGGTAATGGGTTAGTCAGCATCACACATGTCTTAGTCTGGTAATGGGTTAGTCAGCATCACACATGTCTTAGTCTGGTAAATATGGGTTAGTCAGCATCACACATGTCTTAGTCTGGTAAATATGGGTTAGTCAGCATCACATGTCCTAGTCTGGTAATGGGTTAGTCAGCATCACACATGTCCTAGTCTGGTAAATATGGGTTAGTCAGCATCACACACGTCTTAGTCTGGTAAATATGGGTTAGTCAGCATCACGCATGTCCTACTCTGGTAAATATGGGTTAGTCAGCATCACATGTCCTAGTCTGGTAAATATGGGTTAGTCAGCATCACACACGTCTTAGTCTGGTAAATATGGGTTAGTCAGCATCACGCATGTCCTACTCTGGTAAATATGGGTTAGTCAGCATCACACATGTCTTAGTCTGGTAAATATGGGTTAGTCAGCATCACATGTCCTAGTCTGGTAAATATGGGTTAGTCAGCATCACGCATGTCCTAGTCTGGTAAATATGGGTTAGTCAGCATCACACATGTCCTAGTCTGATAAATATGGGTTAGTCAGCATCACATGTTCTAGTCTGGTAAATACGGGTTAGTCAGCATCACATGTCCTAGTCTGGTAAATACGGGTTAGTCAGCATCACAATGTCCTAGTCTGGTAAATATGGGTTAGTCAGCATCACATGTCCTAGTCTGGTAAATATGGGTTAGTCAGCATCACACACGTCCTAGTCTGGTAAATATGGGTTAGTCAGCATCACACACGTCCTAGTCTGGTAAATATGGGTTAGTCAGCATCACACACATCCTAGTCTGGTAAATATGGGTTAGTCAGCATCACAATGTCCTAGTCTGGTAAATATGGGTTAGTCAGCATCACACATGTCCTAGTCTGGTAAATATGGGTTAGTCAGCATCACACACGTCCTAGTCTGGTAAATATGGGTTAGTCAGCATCACACACGTCCTAGTCTGGTAAATATGGGTTAGTCAGCATCACACACATCCTAGTCTGGTAAATATGGGTTAGTCAGCATCACAATGTCCTAGTCTGGTAAATATGGGTTAGTCAGCATCACACATGTTCTAGTCTGGTAAATATGGGTTAGTCAGCATCACACATCTTAGTCTGGTAAATATGGGTTAGTCAGCATCACAATGTTCTAGTCTGGTAAATATGGGTTAGTCAGCATCACACATCTTAGTCTGGTAAATATGGGTTAGTCAGCATCACAATGTTCTAGTCTGGTAAATATGGGTTAGTCAGCATCACACATGGCACCCCATGTCTCTTATAGTGCACTACTTTTGATAAGAAGCCTATGGGCCCTGGAACCCTATTCCCTATGGGCCCTGGCACCCTATTCCTTATGGGCCCTGGAACCCCATTCCCTATTGGCCCTGGCACCCTATTCCCTATGGGCCCTGGCACCCTATTCCCTATGGGCCCTGGCACCCTATTCCCTATGGGCCCTGGAACCCTATTCCCTATGGGCCCTGGAACCCTATGGGCCCTGGAAGCCTATTCCCTATGGGCCCTGGCACCCTATTCCCTATGGGCCCTGGCACCCTATTCCCTATGGGCCCTGGAACCCTATTCCCTAGGTGCCCTGGAACCCTATGGGCCCTGGAACCCTATTCCCTATGGGCCCTGGAACCCTATTTCCTATGGGCCCTGGAACCCTATTCCCTATGGGCCCTGGCACCCTATTTCATATGGGCCCTGGCACCCTATTCCCTATGGGCCCTGGCACCCTATTCCCTATGGGCCCTGGCACCCTATTCCCTATGGGCCCTGGAACCCTATTCCCTATGGGCCCTGGAACCCTATTCCCTATGGGCCCTGGCACCCTATTCCCTATGGGCCCTGGCACCCTATTCCCTATGGGCCCTGGCACCCTATTCCCTATGGGCCCTGGCACCCTATTCCCTATGGGCCCTGGTCAAAAGTAGTGCACTTTAAAGGGTATAGCGTGTGAATAGGGATACAACCATTATTTCAGCCGGGGGACATTTTGTATATTTATTTATTTATTATTTAACTAGGTAAGTCAGTTAAGAACAAATTCTTATTTACAATGACGGCCTACCCTGGCCAAACCCTCCCCTACCCCGGCCAAACCCTCCCCTACCCCGGCCAAACCCTCCCCTACCCCGGATGACTACAGACCCGGGTCTGTAGTGACGCCTCTAGCACTGGGATGCAGTGTCTTAGACCTCTGAACCAGGGTCTGTAGTGACCCCTCTAGCACTGAGATGCAGTGTCTTAGACCACTGAACCAGGGTCTGTAGTGACCCCTCTAGCACTGAGATGCAGTGTCTTAGACCTCTGAACCAGGGTCTGTAGTGACTCCTCTAACACTGAGATGCAGTGTCTTAAACCTCTGAACCAGGGTCTGTAGTGACGCCTCTAACACTGAGATGCAGTGTCTTAGACCTCTGAACCAGGGTCTGTAGTGACGCCTCTAGCACTGAGATGCAGTGTCTTAGACCTCTGAACCAGGGTCTGTAGTGACCCCTCTAGCACTGGGATGCAGTGTCTTAGACCTCTGAACCAGGGTCTGTAGTGACCCCTCTAGCACTGAGATGCAGTGTCTTAGACCTCTGAACCAGGGTCTGTAGTGACCCCTCTAGCACTGAGATGCAGTGTCTTAGACCTCTGAACCAGGGTCTGTAGTGACCCCTCTAGCACTGAGATGCAGTGTCTTAGACCTCTGAACCAGGGTCTGTAGTGACCCCTCTAGCACTGAGATGCAGTGTCTTAGACCCCTGAACCAGGGTCTGTAGTGACTCCTCTAACACTGAGATGCAGTGTCTTAGACCTCTGAACCAGGGTCTGTAGTGACCCCTCTAGCACTGAGATGCAGTGTCTTAGACCTCTGAACCAGGGTCTGTAGTGACTCCTCTAGCACTGAGATGCAGTGTCTTAAACCTCTGAACCAGGGTCTGTAGTGACTCCTCTAGTACTGAGATGCAGTGTCTTAGACCTCTGAACCAGGGTCTGTAGTGACTCCTCTAACACTGAGATGCAGTGTCTTAGACCTCTGAACCAGGGTCTGTAGTGACTCCTCTAACACTGAGATGCAGTGTCTTAGACCTCTGAACCAGGGTCTGTAGTGACTCCTCTAGTACTGAGATGCAGTGTCTTAGACCTCTGAACCAGGGTCTGTAGTGACTCCTCTAACACTGAGATGCAGTGTCTTAGACCTCTGAACCAGGGTCTGTAGTGACTCCTCTAGTACTGAGATGCAGTGTCTTAGACCTCTGAACCAGGGTCTGTAGTGACTCCTCTAACACTGAGATGAAGTGACTTAGACCTCTGAACCAGGGTCTGTAGTGACGCCCCTCTGAACCAGGGTCTGTAGTGACTCCTCTAACACTGAGATGAAGTGACTTAGACCGCTGTGCCACTCAAGGAACTCTAATACGGTTGTACTCACTGTTAATCCCACTCCGATAAAGATGCAGATCATTCCCACAGTGATGTAGGCACAACAACGCCTCCTTGGAAGAGCACTACCCACAGACGATCTGTAGGGTGGAGGGCACAAAGACATTGGTTAGGTTATCACTGAGTGGTCAAAGAAGGGCACTACCAAGGTAACTACCGACAGATGATCTGTAGGGTGGAGACAGAGAGATAGACAGAGAGAGCGAGAGAGAGAGAGACAGAGACAGAGAGCGAGAGACAGAGAGAGAGCGAGAGACAGAGAGAGAGAGACAGAGAGAGAGACAGAGAGCGCGAGAGAGAGCGAGAGACAGATACAGAGAGAGAGACAGAGAGCGAGAGACAGAGAGAGACAGAGACAGAGAGACAGAGAGAGAGACAGAGCGAGAGACAGAGAGAGACAGAGACAGAGAGACAGAGAGAGAGACAGAGAGCGAGAGACAGAGACAGAGCGAGAGACAGAGACAATTGTTAGGTTATGACTGTATTCAAAGATTTTTACAGTTTTACAGTAGGTTTAGGGTTTCTGTCTGTCCTCTCTGTGTCTCTCTCTGTCTGTCTCTCTCTCTGTGTCTCTCTCTCTGTCTCTCTCTCTCTCTGTCTGTCTCTCTCTCTGTCTGTCTCTCTCTCTGTCTGTCTCTCTCTCTGTCTGTCTCTCTCTCTGTCTGTCTCTCTCTCTGTGTCTCTCTCTCTGTGTCTCTCTCTCTGTGTCTCTCTCTCTGTGTCTCTCTCTCTGTGTATCTCTCTCTGTGTATCTCTCTCTGTGTATCTCTCTCTGTGTATCTCTCTCTGTGTCTCTCTCAAATTCAAATTCAAATTCAAGCTGCTTTATTGGCATGAAAAACATTGTGTCAATATTGCCAAAGCAACAATGTATACAATATACATTGTAACAAAATTATAAATGATAGCAAATAATAATATAAAATGGTAGTAAATAATAATACAAAAATAAATACAATAAAATGGTAACAGTCAATAGTAGAAATGTAACAAACATAAAATAAAATTATGGAAAATGAAACTACAACCAACCTATAACTAAATAACGGCCATCTTCTTCTTTATATCAGTACTACAACTACAATCATCATTACTACGACTACTACTACCATCACTAAACTGTTATCACTACCATTACCACCCATATTTGGGACGACAAACATCAACAATTATAGTAATAATAGTAATAATAATAATAAGTAAGTTACTGTTTACTATGCAGATGTTATTATTCAGTGTCCCTCAGGCTATGGCAGGAAAATACATATTTGGCTGCAAGAGGAGCCATTGCTCCTTCGCCCATGAGTATTCTTAGTTTTTCCTCTGGGTTCAATTTGTAAAAATTTGGAATATATGTAGTCATTTCTGTGAATAATGAATCTCTTTGTGAGGAATATTTATCACAGTAAAGGAGAAAGTGCATCTCTGTCTCTACCTCCCCTGTCATGCAGTGACCACATACACGCTCCTCTTTGGGTAGCCATGTCTTTTTATGTCTGCCGGTTTCTATTGCCAATCGGTGGTCACTCAGCCTGTACTTGGTAAGGATCTGTCTCTGCTTCATATCTCTGACAGAGTAGAGATAATCAGCCAATTCATATTCTCTGTTTAGGGTCAGATAGCAATTTAGTCGGCTTTGGGATTTTGTTTCGTTTTTCCAGTATTGTAAATATGATTCCTTTGATTGGTTCATGATTTTGCTTATTGGAATTATTTCTTTTGAAGCAGTGCTGGTGTCAGCTTGGTTGGTGAGGTCCAACACCAGTTGACTGAGAGGGCTCTCTCTCTGTGTCTCTCTCTCTGTGTCTCTCTCTCTGTGTCTCTCTCTGTCTCTCTCCCGGTGTCTGTATCTCTCTCTGTCTCTCTCTGTCTGTCTCTCTCTGTCTGTCTCTCTCTCTCTGTGTCTCTCTCTCTCTCTCTGTGTCTCTCTCTCTCTCTCTGTGTCTCTCTCTCTCTCTCTCTGTGTCTCTCTCTCTCTCTCTCTGTGTCTCTCTCTCTCTCTGTGTCTCTCTCTCTCTCTGTGTCTCTCTCTCTCTCTGTGTCTCTCTCTCTCTCTCTCTGTGTCTCTCTCTCTGTGTCTCTCTCTCTGTGTCTCTCTCTCTGTGTCTCTCTCTCTGTGTCTCTCTCTCTGTGTCTCTCTCTCTGTGTCTCTCTCTCTGTGTCTCTCTCTCTGTGTCTCTCTCTGTGTCTCTCTGTTTCTCTCTAAGGACTAGAGTCTGCAAACCCTGAGAAGCAGCACAAATCAGCTGCTGAAGTGTCCCTAGTGGAGTCTGTGTAAACTCCAATCACCAAGTAACCAAACAGAGAATGTTGAATGATCTTGGACATAACTTGGTCCAGCGTATTTGAATGATTTGAAGTTTGAGGAATTTACATTTTTTTGCAGTGAGGGCATTTTGCTAGCGTGTTAAATCGGAGCTCCATCCACTGCAGAGGAAAGACAAGAACAGTTTGGGTTAGATAGTATACTGTTTACAGACCTCTCTCTCTCTCTCTAACACACACCTCAAACACACACACACACAAATAACTCATGAATACAGACAAACACATTTTCAAACTCACACACTGAATTCTACTCTACAGTCAACTAACAACTACTAAAAGGCTTTGTCACTGATTTCAAACACTTTCAATCTCTACAAACATAATCCACCATGTTTCTTTTTGTTGTCTGTGATGCCGCTGTAAAGTGGCACTATTAGGGACCTGAAGTGCCCATTACATGATGGACATTAGTATGAGGCTCATTCATTCCACGTTGCTCATCAATTTGACTTGATTGATTAGGGGTTAGACAAAGGGTGTTATTAGCTGAATGAGTTATTATTATTATTATTATTGTGTAATAATATAGTATTGTTTATGTAATGGTTTATTGGAGCCCCAAGGTGCCGTGGTAACCCCCAGCTCATAGAGACCTGGTCTTTGGAGGTGCTGTTGTCATGGAGATCAGGAGGGGCCGTGGCAGAGTCCTCGTTACCCTAGACACCAAGACGCATAACGGGCAACAACCTTAACACACCAGGGTACCGCTACTGTAGGTAGCCTGTATCCCAAATGGCACCCTATGGGTTCTGATCAAGGTAGTGCACTATATAGGGAATAGGGTGCCATTTGGGATGCATACCAACTGCATGTATCACTACGACCTGCTACAAAGTACCAACTACCCTACTGCAAAAGGTCAAAGGTCAAATAGGTAGAGCTTATATTGGTCCAAGTTGAAACACGTGTGTTTGGTGTACTACACTCTAAGCATTCACAACCAACCAACCCAACCAACCCAACCCAACTCAACTCAACTCAACCCAACCCAACCCAACTCAACCCAACCCAACTCAACCCAACCCAACTCAACTCAACCCAACTCAACTCAACCCAACCAACACACAGACGATTTGAGGCAAGTCAGTCTCTGACCAGCCTGGTCCCAGATCTGTTTGTTCCGTCTTGCCAAACTTCTATGACCACTGTCGTTGGCAAGACGGCACAACACATTCATTAAGTGTCTCAGTTTAGTAGTCCTGATTTAGGATCAGTTGCGCCTTTTCAATTATAAGGAATGGACACGGGAGATCCTGGACCAGCACTACCACTCTGAGACACCTGAATACAGGCTAGTCTCTGACAGGCCAGAAGGTGCTGACTGCTGCTCAGAGGGCACACTGATTGGGCACATACGAGGAAGGTGTTTCCACAGTGGCCACAGACCACCCTCGTGCCCTCAGGCTGGACTGGCAGGGCTGGCTGGGCCGGCTGCTCCTCTGGAATCACCATCACCGGGCTCAGGTTGATGATGCGTCTGCTGTAGGGGGCGGGGCACACAGGGGGGGAGGAGTTACCATACAGGTTGATGAGGTTGTTCTTATCACCTACCAGTTGGGTCTGGGGCATCCTATCACCTACCTGTTGGGTCTGGAGCATCCTATCACCTACCAGTTGGGTCTGTGGTGGGGCATCCTATCACCTACCAGTTGGGTCTGGGGCATCCTATCACCTACCAGTTGGGTCTGGGGCATCCTATCACCTACCAGTTGGGTCTGGGGCATCCTATCACCTACCAGTTGGGTCTGGGGCATCCTATCACCTACCAGTTGGGTCTGTGGTGGGGCATCCTATCACCTACCAGTTGGGTCTGGGGCATCCTATCACCTACCAGTTGGGTCTGGGGCATCCTATCACCTACCAGTTGGGTCTGTGGTGGGGCATCCTATCACCTACCAGTTGGGTCTGTGGTGGGGCATCCTATCACCTACCAGTTGGGTCTGGGGCATCCTATCACCTACCAGTTGGGTCTGGGGCATCCTATCACCTACCAGTTGGGTCTGGGGCATCCTATCACCTACCAGTTGGGTCTGGGGCATCCTATCACCTACCAGTTGGGTCTGGGGCATCCTATCACCTACCAGTTGGGTCTGGGGCATCCTATCACCTACCAGTTGGGTCTGGGGCATCCTATCACCTACCAGTTGGGTCTGGGGCATCCTATCACCTACCAGTTGGGTCTGGGGCATCCTATCACCTACCAGTTGGGTCTGGGGCATCCTATCACCTACCAGTTGGGTCTGTGGTGGGGCATCCTATCACCTACCAGTTGGGTCTGGGGCATCCTATCACCTACCAGTTGGGTCTGGGGCATCCTATCACCTACCAGTTGGGTCTGGGGCATCCTATCACCTACCAGTTGGGTCTGGGGCATCCTATCACCTACCAGTTGGGTCTGTGGTGGGGCATCCTATCACCTACCAGTTGGGTCTGGGGCATCCTATCACCTACCAGTTGGGTCTGGGGCATCCTATCACCTACCAGTTGGGTCTGGGGCATCCTATCACCTACCAGTTGGGTCTGGGGCATCCTATCACCTACCAGTTGGGTCTGGGGCATCCTATCACCTACCAGTTGGGTCTGGGGCATCCTATCACCTACCAGTTGGGTCTGGGGCATCCTATCACCTACCAGTTGGGTCTGGGGCATCCTATCACCTACCAGTTGGGTCTGTGGTGGGGCATCCTATCACCTACCAGTTGGGTCTGGGGCATCCTATCACCTACCAGTTGGGTCTGGGGCATCCTATCACCTACCAGTTGGGTCTGTGGTGGGGCATCCTATCACCTACCAGTTGGGTCTGGGGCATCCTATCACCTACCAGTTGGGTCTGGGGCATCCTATCACCTACCAGTTGGGTCTGGGGCATCCTATCACCTACCAGTTGGGTCTGGGGCATCCTATCACCTACCAGTTGGGTCTGGGGCATCCTATCCTCCTAGATGAGTCTTTGCAGATGAGGAGGCAGTTACAGGGACAGCGTACATACTTCTTCCCAGTCGGTGGGTTTTTGATGGGCTGAAAGAAAGAGAACAACCCTAAGGGTGATTGAAATAAACGTTTATGTAAACTTCAACAAATCCTTTGGTTTGCATCAAAGCTCAAAATTTGACAAATGGAGGATTTCACACCAAATGGAGGATTTCACACCAAGTGGAGACCTTCACACCAAGTGGAGACCTTCACACCAAGTGGAGACCTTCACACCAAGTGGAGACCTTCACACCAAGTGGAGACCTTCACACCATGTGGAGACTTTCACACCATGTGGAGACTTTCACACCAGGTGGAGACCTTCACACCAAATGGAGAGCTTCACACCAAATGGAGAGCTTCACACCAAATGGAGACCTTCACACCAAATGGAGACCTTCACACCAAATGGAGACCTTCACACCTAGTGGAGACCTTCACACCAAGTGGAGATCTTCACACCAAGTGGAGACCTTCACACCAAGTGGAGACCTTCACACCAAGTGGAGACCTTCACACCAAATGGAGACCTTCACACCAAATGGAGACCTTCACACCAAATGGAGACCTTCACACCAAATGGAGACCTTCACACCAAATGGAGACCTTCACAATAAATGGAGATCTTCACACCAAATGGAGACCTTCACAATAAATGGAGACCTTCACACCAAATGGAGACCTTCACACCAAATGGAGACCTTCACAATAAATGGAGATCTTCACACCAAATGGAGACCTTCACAATAAATGGAGACCTTCACACCAAATGGAGACCTTCACACCAAATGGAGACCTTCACAATAAATGGAGATCTTCACACCAAATGGAGACCTTCACAATAAATGGAGACCTTCACAATGAATGGAGATCTTCACACCAAATGGAGACCTTCACAATACATGGAGACCTTCACACCAAATGGAGACCTTCACACCAAATGGAGACCACACCAAATGGAGACCTTCACAATTAATGGAGATCTTCACACCAAATGGAGACCTTCACAATAAATGGAGACCTTCACACCAAATGGAGACCTTCACAATAAATGGAGATCTTCACACCAAATGGAGACCTTCACAATAAATGGAGATCTTCACACCAAATGGAGACCTTCACACCAAATGGAGACCTTCACACCAAATGGAGACCTTCACAATAAATGGAGATCTTCACACCAAATGGAGACCTTCACAATAAATGGAGACCGTCACACCAAATGGAGACCTTCACACCAAATGGAGACCTTCACAATAAATGGAGATCTTCACACCAAATGGAGACCTTCACACCAAATGGAGACCTTCACACCAAATGGAGACCTTCACAATAAATGGAGATCTTCACAATAAATGGAGACCTTCACACCAAATGGAGATCTTCACACCAAATGGAGACCTTCACAATAAATGGAGACCTTCACACCAAATGGAGACCTTCACACCAAATGGAGACCTTCACACCAAATGGAGACCTTCACAATAAATGGAGATCTTCACACCAAATGGAGACCTTCACAATAAATGGAGATCTTCACACCAAATGGAGACCTTCACACCAAATGGAGATTTTCACACCAAATGGAGACTTTCACACCAAATGTCATTGAATAAACACAGCTGTTGTAGCTACAGAGCCGTCAGAAGGTTTTCACACCCCTTGACTTTTTCCATATTTTGTTGTGTTAAAACCTGAAAAAAAACTGAAAATGTATTAAACTGAGCTATTTTTTGACACTTGGCCTACACCCAATACCCCACAATGTCAAATTAGACTTCTGTTTTTTTTTTTTAAGTTTTACAAATTGATTTAAAAAAAGAAAAGCTGAAATGTCTTGGGTCAATAAACCCCTTTCTTATGGCAAGGAGCCTAAATAAGTTCAGGAGTAAAGAATGTACTTAACAAGTCACATAATAAGTTGCATGGACTCACTCTGTGTGCAATAATAGTGTTGAACATGATTTTTGAATGACTACTTCATCTCTGTACCCCCAATTATCTGTAGTCCCTCAGTTGAGCAGTGAATTTCAAACACAGATTCATCCACAAAGACCAGGAAGGTTTTCCAATGCCTCGGGAAGGAAGGGCACCTATTGGTAGATGGGTAAAAAAAAGAAAACAGACATTGAATATCCCTTTGAGCATGGCGATAATGCCTGTCCTGACCTCCAGCCTGCCACTCTGTACCTCCTGGACTCTGACCTTGATGAGGTTTTGCCTGTCCTGACCTCGAGCCTGCCTGCCACTCTGTTCCTCCTGGACTCTGACCTTGATGAGGTTTTGCCTGTCCTGACCTCCAGCCTGCCTGCCACTCTGTACCTCCTGGACTCTGACCTTGTCATGATATTTTGCCTGTCCTGACCTCCACCCTGCCTGCCACTCTGTACCTCCTGGACTCTGACCTTGATGAGGTTTTGCCTGTCCTGACCTCCAGCCTGCCTGCCACTCTGTACCTCCTGGACTATGACCTTGATGAGGTTTTGCCTGTCCTGACCTCCACCCTGCCTACCACTCTGTACCTCCTGGACTCTGACCTTGTCATGATATTTTGCCTGTCCTGACCTCCACCCTGCCTACCACTCTGTACCTCCTGGACTCTGACCTTGTCATGATATTTTGCCTGCCCTGACCTCCAGCCTGCCACTCTGTACCTCCTGAACTCTGACCTTGTCATGATATGTTGTCTGTCCACGACCTGTCTCTTGCCTGCCACTCTGTACCTCCTGAACTCTGACCTTGTCATGATATGTTGTCTGTCCACAACCTGTCTCTTGCCTGCCCCTTGGATACTAATAAATATCAGAGACTTGAACCATCTGCCTCCCGTGTCTGCATCTGGGTCTCGTCCTGTGCCCTTATGAATACACCCAGTCACTAAAAAGATACAGGTATCCTTCCAAACTCAGTTGCCGGAGAGGAAGGAAACCGCTCAGCGATTTAACCATGAGGCCAATGGTGACTTTAAAACAGCAACAGAGTTGAATGGTTGTGACAAGAGAAAACTGAGGATGGATCAACAACATTGTCATTAGTCCACAATACTAACCTAACTGACAGCATGAAAAGAAGGAAGTCTGAACGGAAAAATATATATATTCAAAAACATGCATCCTGTTTGCAACTAGGCCCTAAAGGAATACTACAAAACGTTTTTCAAAGCAAATCACTTTTTATGTTTGGGGCAATACATTATTGAGTACCACTCTCCATATTATCAAGCATAGTGGTGGCTGCATCATGTTATGGGTATGCTTGTAATCATTAAGGACTGTTCAGGATGAAAAAAAGAAATGGAATGGAGCTAAGCACAGTCAAAATCCTAGAGGAAACCCTGCTTCAGTCTGCTTTCCACCAGACGCTGGGAGATGAATTCAACTTTCAGCAGGACAATAACCCACAACACAAGGCCATATCTACACCGGAGTTGCTTATCAAGAAGACAGTGAATGTTCTTCAGTGGCCATGTTTACAGGTTGACTTAAATCTACTTGGAAATCTTTGACAATGCCTGAAAATAGTTGTCTAGCAATGAACAACAACCAATTTGACAGAGCTTGAAGAATTTAGAAAATAATACACGGGCAAATGTTGCACAATCCAGGTGTGGAACGCTCTTAGAGAATTACCCAGAATGACTCACAGCTCTTAGAGACTGACCCAGAATGACTCACAGCTCTTAGAGAATTACCCAGAATGACTCACAGCTCTTAGAGACTGACCCAGAATGACTCACAGCTCTTAGAGAATTACCCAGAATGACTCACAGCTCTTAGAGACTGACCCAGAATAACTCACAGCTCTTAGAGACTGACCCAGAAAGACTCACAGCTCTTAGAGAATTACCCAGAATGACTCACAGCTCTTAGAGACTGACCCAGAATAACTCACAGCTCTTAGAGACTGACCCAGAAAGACTCACAGCTCATAGAGACTCACCCAGAAAGACTCACAGCTCTTAGAGACTGACCCAGAAAGACTCAAAGCTCTTAGAGATTTACCCAGAAACACTCACAGTTCTTAGAGACTGACCCAGAAAGACTCGCTGTCACGCCCTGACCTTAGAGGGCCTTTTTATTCTCTATTTGGTTAGGTCAGGGTGTGACTAGGGTGGGCAATCTATGTTGTATTTTCTATGTTGGCCTGTTATGGTTCCCAATCAGAGGCAGCTGTCTATCGTTGTCTCTGATTAGGGATCCTACTTAGGCAGCCTTTTTCCCCACCTTAGTTTGTGGGATCTTGATTTTGTATAGTTACTGTGTAGCCTGCAGAACGTTCCGGTCGTTTATATTTTGTTGTTTTTTTGGTGTTCATCTATTAAAGAAAGATGTACGCTTACCACGCTGCACCTTGGTCTCCTCATTCCGACGACGAGCGAAACACTCACAGCTGTAATCACTGCCAAAGGTGATTCTACAATACAAAGTATTGACTCAGGGGTATGAATAGTTATGTACAGTTAGTGAGATATTTCTACAATTGAGAAATGTCTACAGACATGTTTGTCATTATGGGGAATTGTGATGTCATTATGAGGTATTGTGATGTCATTATGGGGAATTGTGATGTCATTATGGGGAATTGTGATGTCATTATGGGGAATTGTGATGTCATTATGAGGTATTGTGATGTCATTATGGGGTATTGTGATGTCATTATGGGGTATTGTGATGTCATTATGGGGAATTGTGTGTAGATGGGTGAGAAATATTTAATATTTTATTTTATTCAGGCTGTTACAACAAAATGTTGAATAAGTCAAGGGGTATGAATACTTTCTTTAAGGCATTTTACATCCCATTTGTATACATTTGGGACACATCCAGTCCCATTCTGATTAGTCCAAATTTTGCCCAGTCATGGCTATGGATTTAAGTGTATCAACCCCAGCAGGTTTCAGTTGAGTCTAGACAGAGCAGAGCAGTACAGCACTGCTACTAATAGCCTCTTATTGAGGTCAGCCCCAGGCCGATGGGATCGACTGACAGACGATCCTTCTCAGCTGAGACGTAGTACTGTAGGGTCTGTAGTACTGTAGGGTCTGTAGTACTGTAGGGTCGTAGGGTCTGTAGTACTGTAGGGTCTGTAGTACTGTAGGGTCTGTAGTACTGTAGGGTCGTAGGGTCTGTAGTACTGTAGGGTCGTAGGGTCTGTAGTACTGTAGGGTCGTAGGGTCTGTAGTACTGTAGGGTCTGTAGTACTGTAGGGTCTGTAGTACTGTAGGGTATGTGAGTACTGTAGGGTCTGTAGTACTGTAGGGTCTGTAGGGTCTGTAGTACTGTAGTACTGAATTACTGTAGGGTCTGTAGTACTGTAGGGTCTGTAGTACTGTAGGGTCTGTAGTACTGTAGGGTCTTTAGGGTCTATCCCTGTCTAGTCAGTCTAGTCTATCCCTGTCCTATCTAGTCAGTCTAGTATATTCCTGTCTAGTCAGTCTTGTATATCCCTGTCCTGTCTAGTCAGTCTAGTATATCCCTGCCCTGTCTAGTCAGTCTAGTATATTCCTGTCCTGTCTAGTCTATTCCTGTATAGTCAGTCTAGTATATCCCTGTATATCCCTGTCTAGTCAGTCTAGTCTATCCCTGTTCTGTCTAGTATATCCCTGTCCTGTCTAGTCAGTCTAGTATATCCCTGTCCTGTCTAGTATATCCCTGTCCTGTCTAGTATATCCCTGTCTAGTCAGTCTAGTATATTCCTGTCCTGTCTAGTCTATTCCTGTATAGTCAGTCTAGTATATCCCTGTCTAGACAGTCTAGTATATCCCTGTCCTATCTAGTCAGTCTAGTATATCCCTGTCCTATCTAGTCAGTCTAGTATATCCCTGTCCTGTCTAGTCAGTCTAGTATATCCCTGTCCTGTCTAGTCAGTCTAGTATATCCCTGTCCTGTCTAGTATATCCCTGTCCTATCTAGTCAGTCTAGTATATCCCTGTCCTATCTAGTCAGTCTAGTATATTCCTGTCTAGTCAGTCTAGTATATCCCTGTCCTGTCTAGTATATCCCTGTCCTATCTAGTCAGTCTAGTATATCCCTGTCCTGTCTAGTCAGTCTAGTATATCCCTGTCCTGTCTAGTCAGTCTAGTATATCCCTGTCCTGTCTAGTATATCCCTGTCCTATCTAGTCAGTCTAGTATATCCCTGTCCTGTCTAGTCAGTCTAGTATATCCCTGTCCTGTCTATTCCTGTATAGTTAGTATAGTCCTCTCTAGTCAGTATAGTATAGTCCTGTCTAGTCAGTCTAGTCTAGTCCTGTCTAGTCAGTATAGTCCTGTCTAGTCAGTCTAGTCCTGTCTAGTCAGTCTAGTATATCCCTGTCCTGTCTATTCCTGTATAGTTAGTATAGTCCTCTCTAGTCAGTATAGTATAGTCCTGTCTAGTCAGTATAGTATAGTCCTGTCTAGTCAGTATAGTATAGTCCTGTCTAGTCAGTATAGTATAGTCCTGTCTAGTCAGTATAGTATAGTCCTCTCTAGTCAGTCTAGTATAGTCCTCTCTAGTCAGTATAGTATAGTCCTCTCTAGTCAGTATAGTATAGTCCTGTCTAGTCAGTATAGTATAGTCCTCTCTAGTCAGTATAGTATAGTCCTCTCTAGTCAGTATAGTATAGTCCTCTCTAGTCAGTATAGTATAGTCCTCTCTAGTCAGTATAGTATAGTCCTCTCTAGTCAGTATAGTATAGTCCTGTCTAGTCAGTCTAGTCTAGTCCTGTCTAGTTAGTATAGTCCTCTCTAGTCAGTATAGTATAGTCCTCTCTAGTCAGTATAGTATAGTCCTGTCTAGTCAGTCTAGTCTAGTCCTGTATAGTTAGTATAGTCCTCTCTAGTCAGTATAGTATAGTCCTGTCTAGTCAGTCTAGTCTAGTCCTGTCTAGTTAGTATAGTCCTGTCTAGTCAGTATAGTATAGTCCTGTCTAGTCAGTATAGTATAGTCCTCTCTAGTCAGTATAGTATAGTCCTCTCTAGTCAGTATAGTATAGTCCTCTCTAGTCAGTATAGTATAGTCCTCTCTAGTCAGTATAGTATAGTCCTGTCTAGTCAGTATAGTATAGTCCTCTCTAGTCAGTATAGTATAGTCCTCTCTAGTCAGTATAGTCCTCTCTAGTCAGTATAGTATAGTCCTGTCTAGTCAGTATAGTATAGTCCTGTCTAGTCAGTATAGTATAGTCCTGTCTAGTATATCCCTGTCCTGTCTAGTCAGTATAGTCCTCTCTAGTCAGTATAGTATAGTCCTGTCCTGTCTAGTCAGTATAGTATAGTCCTGTCTAGTCAGTATAGTATAGTCCTCTCTAGTCAGTATAGTATAGTCCTGTCTAGTCAGTATAGTATAGTCCTGTCTAGTCAGTATAGTATAGTCCTCTCTAGTCAGTATAGTATAGTCCTGTCTAGTCAGTATAGTATAGTCCTCTCTAGTCAGTATAGTATAGTCCTCTCTAGTCAGTATAGTATAGTCCTGTCTAGTCAGTATAGTATATCCCTGTCCTGTCTATTCCTGTACAGTTAGTATAGTCCTCTCTAGTCAGTATAGTATAGTCCTGTCTAGTCAGTATAGTATAGTCCTCTCTAGTCAGTATAGTATAGTCCTGTCCTGTCTAGTATATCCCTGTCCTGTCTAGTCAGTATAGTATAGTCCTCTCTAGTCAGTATAGTATAT